>NW_027650320.1:0-100000 GCF_965287045.1 Carcharhinus amblyrhynchos | reverse complement strand
TTTCTCTCTCACACACACTCTTTCTCTCTCTGTCTCTGTCTCTCACTCTCTCTCACACTCTTTCTCGCTCTCTCTCTCTATATCTCTCACTCTGTCTCTCTCTCTCTCAATCTGTCTCTCTCTTTCTCTCAATCTATTTCTCTCTCTCTCTCTGTCTCTTTCTCTCTCCCTCTGTCTCTTTCTCTCCCTCTCTTTCTCTCTGTCTCTCTCTCACAATCTTTCTCGCTCTCTCTCTCTGTCTCTCACTCGGTCTCTCTCTCAGTCTCTCTCTCTCTCTCTATGTGTCTCTGTCTCTCTCTGTCTCTCTCTCTGTCTCTCTGTCTGTCTCTCTCTGTCTCTCTCCCTCTCTCAGTCTCTGTCTCTCTCAGTCTCTCTCTCTCTCTCTCACTCTGTCTCTCTCTCTCTCTCTCACTCTGTCTCTCTCAGTCTCTCTCTCTCTCTCTCTCTCACTCTGTCTCTCTCTCCCTTTCTCTTTCTCGCTCTCTCACTCTCTTTCACTCTTTCTCGCTCTCTCTCTCTCTGTCTCTCACTCTGTCTCTCTCCCTCAGTCTCTCTCTCAATCTGTCTCTCTTTCTCTCTCCCTCTGTCTCTTTCTCTCCCTCTCTTTCTCCCTGTCTCTCTCTCACAATCTTTCTCGCTCTCTCTCTCTGTCTCTCTCTCAGTCTGTCTCTCTCTCTCTCTGTCTCTTAATCTCTCTCTCTCACACTCTTTCTCGCTGTGTCTCTCTCTGTCTCTCGGTCCTCGTGTCTCTCACTCTGTCTCTCTCTTTCTGTCTTTCCCTCTCCCTCTCTTTGTCTCTCTCTCTCTCTCTCCTACTGCCTCGCTCTCTGTCTCTCTCTTTCTCCCTCTCTCTCTCTCTCTGTCTCTCACTCTGTATCTCTCTCTATCTGTATCTCACTCACTCTCTCTCTCAGTCTCTCTCTCTCTCACTCTGTCTCTCTCTCTCTCTCCCGCACTCTTTCTCGCTCTCTCTTTCTCTGTCTCTCACTCTGTCTCTCTCCCTCAGTCTCTTTCTCTCTCAATCTGTCTCTCTTTCTCTCTCACTCTGTCTCTTTCTCTCTCACTCTGTCTCTCTCCCTGTCTCTCTCTCGCTCTCTCACACTCTTTTTCGCTCTCTCTCTCTGTCTCTCAGTCTGTCTGTCTGTCTGTCTCTCTCAATCTGTCTCTCTCTCTCTCAATCTATTTCTCTCTCTCTCTGTCTCTCTCTCTCTCTCTCTCCCTCTGTCTCTCTCTCTCCCTCTCTCTCTCTCTCACACACACTCTTTCTCGCTCTCTCTCTGTCTCTCACTCGGTCTCTCTTTCAGTCTGTCTGTCTCTCTCTCACTTTGTCTGTCTCTCTCTGTCTCTTAATCTCTCTCTCTTTCACTCGTTCTCGCTCTGTCTCTCTCTGTCCCTCTCTCGGTCCTCGTCTCTCTCACTATCTCACTCTGTCTCACTCTCTCTCTCTGTCACTCTCTCTCTTTCAATCTCTCTCTGTCACTATCCCTCTCTGTCTCTCTTTCTCTGCCTCTCTCTCTGTCTCTCTCTCGCACTCACTCTCTCTGTCTCTGTCGCTCTCTGTCTTTCCCTCTCTATCTCTCTCTGCCTCTCTCTCTGTCTCTCTCTCACTCACTCTATCTGTCTCTGTCTCTCGCACTCTATTTCCCTCTGTCTCCCTCTCTCTGTCTCTCTCTGTTTCTCTCTCTCTGTGTCTCTGTCTGTCTCTCTCTTTCTCTCTCACTCTGTCTCTCTCTCTCTCTGTCTTTCTCTTTCTCTCTCACTCTCTCTCTGTCTAGCTCTCTCTCTCTATCTCTCTCTGTCTCTCTCTCTCCCTCTCTCTCTCTGTCTCTCTCAGTATCTGTCTCATGGTCTCTGTCTGTCTCTCTCAGTCTCTGTCTATCTCTGTCTCTCTCTTTCTGTCTCTCTGTCTCTCACTCTCTCTCTCTCTCTCTCGCTCTCCCCCTCCCCCTCTCTCTCCCCCCCATTTCTCTCTGTCTCTCTCTCTCTGTCTCTCTCTCTCTGTCTCTCCCTCTCTGTTTCTCTGTCTGCCTGTCTGTCTCTCTCTCTGTCTCTCCCTCTCTGTTTCTCTGTCTGCCTGTCTGTCTCTCTCTGTCTCTCTCTCACTCTCCAACTGTCTGTCTGTCTCTCTCTGCCTCTCTCTGTCTCTCTCTCTCTGTCAATCTCTGTTTTACACTCTCTCTCTGTCACTATTTCTCTCTCTGCCTCTCTCTGTCGTCTGTTTCTTTCTCTCTCACTCACTGTCTCGCTCTCTCACTCTCTCTGTCTTTCGCTCTCTATCTCTCTGTCTTTCTCTCTCTGTCTCTCTCTCTCAGACTCTATCTCTTGCTCTCACTCACTCTATCTGTCTCTGTCTCTCGCACTCTATTTCCCTCTGTCTCTCTCTCTCTGCCCCCCCTCTCTCTCTCTCTGTCCCCCTCTGTCTCTCTCTCTCTCTATCTCTCTGTCTCTCTTGGTTTCTCTCTCTGTGTCTCACTCTCTGTCTGTCTCTCTCTTTCTCGCTCCCTCTGTCTCTCTCTCTCTCTCTGTCTCTCTCTGTCTCCCTCATCACTCTCTCTGTTTCTCGCTGTCTCTGTCTCCCTGTCACTCTCTCTCTCTCCTTGTCTCCATGTCTCTCTCTCTATCCCTCTCTGTCTCTCTCCCTCCCTGTCTCCCTCTCTCTCTGTCACTCTCTCTCTCTCCTTGTCTCCATGTCTCTCTCTCTATCCCTCTCTGTCTCTCTCCCTCCCTGTCTCCCTCTCTCGCTGTCTCTCTCTGTCTCTGTCCCTCTCTCTCTATCTCTCCCTGTCACTCTCTCTCAGTCTGTCTCTCTCTCTCTGTCACTCTCTCTCTGTCTGTCTTACTCTCTCTCTCTCTCTGTCACTCTGTTTCTCTCTTTCTCTCACTCTCTCTCTCTCTTTCTCTCTCCCTCTGTCTCTCTCTCTGTCTGTCTCTGATTTTCTCTCTCTCTCTGTCTCACCCTCTGTCTGTCTCTCTCTTTCTCGCTCCCTCTGTCTCTCTCTCTCTCTCTGTCTCTCCCCCATCTCTCAGTTTCTCGCTGTCTCTGCCTCCCTGTCACTCTCTCCCTCTGTCTCTCGCTCTCAGTCTGTCACTCTCACTGTCACTATCTCTCTCAGTCTGTCTTTCTCTCTGTCTCTCTCTCTCTCTCTCTCTGCCTCTCTCTCTCTCCCCCTCTCTCTCTCTCTCGCTGTCTCTCTCTCTCGCTGTCTCTCTCTCTCGCTGTCTCTCTCTCTGTCTCTCTTCCTCTGTTTCCCTCTCTATCTCTCCGTCTTTCTGTCTGTCTCACTTTCTCTGTCACTCTATTTCCCTCCCTTTCTCCCTCTGTCTCTCTCTCTACCTCTCTCTCTGTTTCTCTGTCTCTGTCTTTGTCTCTCCCTCTCTCTCTCTGTCTCTCTCTGTCTCTCCCTCTGTCTCTCTCTCTCTTTCTCTCTCTGTTTCTATCTCCCTCTCTCTCCCTCTGTCTCTCTCTCTGTCTCTCTCTCTCTCTGTCTGTCTCTCTCTCCCTCTCTGTCTCTCTCTAACTGACTGACACGTTTTCTCTCTCTCTGTCTCTCTCACCCTCTCTGTCTTTCTCTCTGTCTCACTCTCTCTGTCACTCTATTTCCCTCTCTCTCTTTCTGTCTCTCTCCTTCTCTCTCTCTATTTCTCTCTCTGTCTCTCTCTCCCTGTCTTTCTCTCTCCCCCTCTCTCTCTCTCCCTCTCTCTCTGTCTCTCTCTCTCTCTCCCTCTGTCTGTCTCTCTTTATCTCTCTCTCTGTCTTTCTCTCTCTCTGTCTCCCTCTCTCTGTTTCTCTCTCGCTGTCCCTCTGTCTCTCTCTCTCTATCTCTCTCTATCTGTGTGTGTCTCTCTCTGTCTTTCTCTCTGTCTCCCTCCCTCTCTCTCCCTCCCTCTCTCTCTCTGTCTCTCTCTCTCTCTGTCTGTCTCTCTCCCTCAGTCTCTCTCACTATCTCTCTCTCTCTCTCTCTGACTTTCTCTCTCTCTGTCTGTCTCTCTGTCTCTCTCTGTCATTCTCTCTCTCGCCCTCTGTCTCTCTCTGTTTCTCTCTCTGTTTCTCTCTCTGTCTCTCTCTCTCTCTGTCTCTCTCTCTCTCTGTCTCCCTCTGTCTCTCTCTCTCTATCTCTCTCTCTCTCTGTGTCTTCGTCTCTGTGTGTCTTCCTCTCTCTCTGTCTCCCTCTCTCTCTTTCGCTGTCTGTCTCTCACTCTGTCTTTCTCTCTCTCTCTATCTCTCTCTCTCACTGTCTCTCTCTCTCTCTCTCACTGTCTCTATCTCTGTCTCTCTCTCTCTGTCTCTTTCTCTCACTGTCTCTCTCTCTCTCTGTCTCTCTGTCTCACTGTCTCTCTCTCAATCTCTCACTCTGTCTCTCTCTATCTCTGTGTCTCTCTCTGTCTCCTGTGTTGTGGGTTATCAGACAGGGAAATGGGGAAGAGAGGGTCCCAGTGAGAAAGAGGGGGGAAAGGGAGGGTAAGAACATAAAAAATAAGAACATAAGAAATAGGAGCAGGAGTAGGCCATCTGGCCCTTCGAGCCTGCCCCGCCATTCAATAAGATCATGCGTTTAAGAGATCTCTGGATAGGTTTATGGACGAAAAGGGATTGGTATAGGCTAGTGGGTCATTGTTTTTGTAACTGGTCGGCGCAACATCGTGGGCCGAAGGGCCTGTTCTGCGCTGTAATGTTCTATGTTCTATGTTCTATGTTCTATGATCTGTCGTGGCTCAGTTCCACTTTCCCGCCCTCTCCCCATAACCCTTAATCCCCTCTCTTATCAAGAACCCATCAACCCGCTTCTTAAAAATATTTAGCGAGGCAGCCTCCACCACTTCAACGGGCAGAGAATTCCAGAGATTCACCACCCTTTGAGAAAGATCAGTTTGATTGGGGCATGATGTTCTGCTTCATTTCCCTGCAGCCGATCCTGCAGAGAGACAGTGTCACCGCTCCCCAAATTCAGCATGCTGACCCAGAGACCCAGAGACCCAGAGACACTGACACTCAGAGACTCAGAGACACTGACACACTGACACACTGACACTCAGAGACTCAGAGACTCAGAGACACTGAGACACTGACACACAGAGACTCAAAGACACTGAGACCCTGAGACACAGAGACACTGACAAACAGAGACTCAGAGACACTCAGACACAGAGACCCAGAGACACCGAGACACAGACCCAGAGAGACAGAGACCCTGAGATCCAGAGACCCAGAGGGCCAGAGACCCTTATACAGTGAGACCCTGAGACACAGAGACACTGACAAACAGAGACTCAGAGACACTCAGACACTGAGACCCTGAGACACTGAGACCCAGAGACACTGGGACACTGACACACAGAGACCCAGAGACACAGAGACACTCAGACACAGAGACCCTGACACACAGAGACTCAGAGACACTCAGACACAGAGACCCTGAGACACTGTGACCCAGAGACCCTGGGAGCCCGAGACCCTGAGACACTGAGACCCAGAGTCCCAAAGACACAGACACCCTGAGATACTGAGACACAGACAACCAGAGACCCTGAGACCCAGAGAACCAGAGACCCTGAGACCCAGAGAACCCGAGACTCTGAGACACTGAGACCCTCAGACACTGAGACCCTGAGACTCTGAGACCCTGAGACACTCAGACCCTGAGACACTGAGACCCTGAGCCCCTGAGACCCAAAGACCCTGAGACACAGAGACCCAGAGACACAGAGACACAGAGACCCAGAGAACCAGAGAATCAGAGACGCACAGACCCAGAGACCCTGAGACACTGAGAATCTGGGACCCAGGGACACTGAGACCCAGAGACCCTGAGAACCGGAGTCTCAGAGACTCTGAGACCCTGAGGTGCAGAGACGCAGACAGCCTGAGACCCTGAGATGCAGATACACTGAGAAGCAGAGAAACAGAGACTGTGAGACGCAGAGATTCTGAGACGCTGAGACTTTGAGACGCTGAGACTTTGAGACGCAGAGACTCTGAGACGCAGAGACTCTGAGAAGCAGAGACTCTGAGACGCAGAGATTCTGAGACGCTGAGACTTTGAGACACAGAGACTTTGAGACGCTGAGACTTTGAGACGCAGAGACTCTGAGACGCAGAGACTCTGAGACGCTGAGTCTCGGAGACTCTGAGGTGCAGAGAGGCAGAGACGCAGACACTCTGAGATGCAGAGATGCAGACACTCTGAGACACAGACTATGAAACTCTGAGACGCAGAGACTCTGAGACGCAGAGATTCTGAGATGCAGAGACGCAGAGTCACAGAGACACAGACACTCTGAGTCTCTGAGTCTCTGCGTCTCTGCGTCTCAGAGTCTCTGCGTCTCAGAGTCTCTGCGTCTCAGAGTCTCTGCGTCTCTGCGTCTCTGCGTCTCAGCGTCTCAGAGTCTCTGCGTCTCAGCGTCTCAGAGTCTCTGCGTCTCAGAGTCTCTGCGTCTCAGTCTCTGCGTCTCAGCGTCTCAGCGCCTCTGCGTCTCACAGTCTCTGCGTCTCAGAGTCTCTGCGTCTCAGAGTCTCTGCGTCTCAGTCTCTGCGTCTCAGCGTCTCAGAGTCTCTGCGTCTCAGCGTCTCAGAGTCTCTGCGTCTCAGAGTCTCTGCGTCTCAGTCTCTGCGTCTCACAGTCTCTGCGTCTCAGAGTCTCTGCATCTCAGTGTCTCCGATTCTCTGCATCGCACAGTCACTGCGTCTCACCGTCTCTGCGTCTCAGGGTGTCTGTGTCTCTGCGTCTCAGAGTCTCAGAGTCTCTGCGTCTCAGTGTCTCTGCGTCTCAGAGTCTCTGCGTCTCAGTGTCTCAGAGTCTCAGTGTCTCTGCTTCTCAGTGTCTCTGCGTCTCAGAGTCTCTGCGTCTCAGTGTCTCTGCGTCTCAGAGTCTCTGCATCTCAGTGTCTCCGATTCTCTGCATCGCACAGTCACTGCGTCTCACCGTCTCTGCGTCTCAGGGTGTCTGTGTCTCTGCGTCTCAGAGTCTCAGAGTCTCTGCGTCTCAGTGTCTCTGCGTCTCAGAGTCTCTGTGTCTCAGTGTCTCAGAGTCTCAGTGTCTCTGCTTCTCAGTGTCTCTGCGTCTCAGAGTCTCTGCGTCTCAGTGTCTCTGCGTCTCAGAGTCTCTGCGTCTCAGAGTCTCTGCGTCTCAGTAGATAAGGTTGTCAAGAAGGCGTACGGTGTCTTGGCGTTTATTGGTAGGGGGATTGAATTTAGGAGTCGCAGTGTAATGTTGCAACTGTACACTACTCTAGTGCGGCCGCACTTGGAGTACTGTGTGCAGTTCTGGTCCCCGCATTACAAGAAGGATGTGGAGGCGTTGGAGAGGGTGCAGAGGAGGTTTACTAGGATGTTGCCTGGTATGGTGGGGAGGTCCTATGAGGAGAGACTGAGGGATCTAGGGTTGTTTTCGTTGGGAAGAAGGCGGCTAAGAGGGGATCTTATTGAAACATATAAGATGATTAGAGGTTTAGATAGGGTGGATAGTGATAGCCTTTTTCCTCGGATGGAGAAAGCTAGCACGAGGGGGCATGACTTTAAATTAAGGGGGGGTAGCTACAGGACGGATGTCAGGGGTAGGTTCTTTACCCAGCGGGTGGTGAGGGATTGGAATGCCCTGCCTGCTGCAGTTGTAGATGCGTCTAGTTTGGGGGCGTTTAAGAGATCTCTGGATAGGTTTATGGACGAAAAGGGATTGGTATAGGCTAGTGGGTCATTGTTTTTGTAACTGGTCGGCGCAACATCGTGGGCCGAAGGGCCTGTTCTGCGCTGTAATGTT
The DNA here is from genome assembly GCF_965287045.1 of Carcharhinus amblyrhynchos. Classification (NCBI taxonomy): domain Eukaryota; kingdom Metazoa; phylum Chordata; class Chondrichthyes; order Carcharhiniformes; family Carcharhinidae; genus Carcharhinus; species Carcharhinus amblyrhynchos. The sequence goes on along the minus strand of NW_027650320.1, from coordinate 92,246 downwards.
CTATGTTCTATGTTCTATGTTCAGCGTCTCAGCGTCTCAGAGTCTCTGCGTCTCAGAGTCTCTGCGTCTCAGCGTCTCTGCGTCTCAGCGTCTCTGCGTCTCAGCGTCTCAGAGTCTCTACGTCTCAGAGTCTCTGCGTCTCAGAGACTCTGCGTCTCAGAGTCTCTGCGTCTCAGAGTCTCTGTGTCTCAGCGTCTCAGCGACTCTGCGTCTCAGAGTCTCTGCGTCTCAGACTCTCCGCGTCTCAGCGTGTAAGCGTCTCTGCGTCTTAGAGTCTCTGTGTCTCAGAGTCTCTGCATCTCAGAGTCTCTGCGTCTCAGAGTCTCTGTGTCTCAGAGTCTCTGCGTCTCAGCGTCTCTGCGTCTCAGAGTCTCTGCGTCTCTGCGTCTTAGAGTCTCTGTGTCTCAGAGTCTCTGCGTCTCAGTGTCTCAGAGTCTCAGTGTCTCTGCTTCTCAGTGTCTCTGCTTCTCAGTGTCTCTGCTTCTCAGTGTCTCTGCGTCTCAGAGTCTCTGCGTCTCAGAGTCTCTGCGCCTCAGAGTCTCCGCGTCTCAGCGTGTAAGCGTCTCTGCGTCTTAGAGTCTCAGTGTCTCAGAGTCTCTGCGTCTCAGTGTCTCAGCGTCTCAGTGTCTCTGCTTCTCAGTGTCTCTGCTTCTCAGTGTCTCTGCGTCTCAGAGTCTCCGCGTCTCAGCGTGTAAGCGTCTCTGCGTCTTAGAGTCTTTGTGTCTCAGAGTCTCTGCATCTCAGAATCTCTGCGTCTCAGAGTCTCTGTGTCTCAGAGTCTCTGCGTCTCAGTGTCTCTACGTCTCAGAGTCTCTGCGTCTCAGAGTCTCAGTGTATCTGCTTCTCAGTGTCTCTTCGTCTCAGAGTCTCTGCGTCTCAGAGTCTCTGCGTCTCAGTGTCTCAGATTCTCTGCATCGCACAGTCGCTGCGTCTCACCGTCTCTGCGTCTCAGGGTGTCTGTGTCTCTGCGTCTCAGAGTCTCAGAGTCTCAGAGTCTCAGTGTCTCTGCGTCTCAGTGTCTCTGCGTCTCAGTGTCTCTGCGTCTCAGTGTTTGTGCGTCTCAGTGTCTCTGCTTCTCAGTTTCTGTGCGTCTCAGTGTCTCAGTGTCTCTGCGTCTCTGCGTCTCTGCGTCTCAGTGTCTCTGCGTCTCAGTGTCTCAGCGTCTCTGTGTCTCTGCGTCTCAGTGTCTCTGCGTCTCAGTGTCTGTGCGTCTCAGTGTCTCTGCGTCTCAGTGTCTGTGCGTCTCAGTGTCTCTGCGTCTCTGCGTCTCAGTGTCTCTGCGTCTCTGTGTCTCAGAGTCTCTGCGTCTCAGTGTCTCCATGTCTCTGCGTCTCAGTGTCTCTGCGTCTCAGTGTCTCTGCGTCTCAGTGTCTGTGCGTCTCAGTGTCTCTGCTTCTCAGTGTCTGTGCGTCTCAGTGTCTCTGCGTCTCAGCGTCTCTGCGTCTCTGCGTCTCAGCGACTCTGCGTCTCAGTGACTCTGCGTCTCAGTGTCTCTGCGTCTCAGTGTCTCAGCGTCTCTGTGTCTCTGCGTCTCAGTGTCTCTGCGTCTCAGTGTCTGTGCGTCTCAGTGTCTCTGCGTCTCAGTGTCTCTGCGTCTCAGTGTCTGTGCGTCTCAGTGTCTCTGCGTCTCCGTGTCTCAGATTCTCTGCGTCTCAGTGTCTCTGCGTCTCCCATGTCTCTGCGTCTCAGTGTCTCTGCGTCTCAGTGTCTCTGCGTCTCAGTGTCTGTGCGTCTCAGCGACTCTGCGTCTCAGTGACTCTGCGTCTCAGTGTCTCAGAGTCTCCGCGTCTCAGCGTGTAAGCGTCTCTGCGTCTTAGAGTCTCTGTGTCTCAGAGTCTCTGCGTCTCAGTGTCTCTGCGTCTCAGAGTCTCTGCGTCTCAGTGTCTCTGAGTGTCAGTGTCTCTGCGTCTCAGAGTGTCTGCGTCTCATAGTCTCTGCGTCTCATAGTCTCTGCGTTCGTCTCAGCGTCTCTGCGTCTCAGCGTCTCAGCGTCTCTGCGTCTCAGTGTCTCTGCGTCTCTGCGTCTCAGTGTCTCTGCGTCTCAGTGTCTCTGCGTCTCTGCGTCTCAGTGTCTCTGCGTCTCAGAGTCTCTGAGTCTCAGTGTCTCTGCCTCCCAGACACTCTGCCTCTCAGAGTCTCTGCGTCTCAGAGTCTCTGCGTCTCTGCGTCTCATCGCTCCTGCGTCTCATCGTCTCAGCGTCTAATCTCTCTGCGTCTCAGTGTCTCCGCCTCCCAGACTCTCTACGTCTCAGAGTCTCTGCGTCTCAGTGTCTCTGCGTCTCAGTGTCTCGGCGTCTCAGTGTCTCGGCGTCTCAGCGTCTCATCGTCTCTGCGTCTCAGAGTCTGTGCGTCTCAGTGTCTCAGAGTCTCAGTGTCTCTGCTTCTCAGTGTCTCTGCGTCTCAGAGTCTCTGCGTCTCAGAGACTCTGCGTCTCAGAGTCTCTGTGTCTCAGAGTCTCTGTGTCTCAGCGTCTCTGCGTCTCAGAGTCTCTGTGTCTCAGAGTCTCTGTGTCTCAGCGTCTCTGCGTCTCAGAGTCTCTGCGTCTCAGAGTCTCCGCGTCTCAGCGTGTAAGCGTCTCTGCGTCTTAGAGTCTCTGTGTCTCAGAGTCTCTGCATCTCAGAGTCTCTGCGTCTCAGAGTCTCTGTGTCTCAGAGTCTCTGCGTCTCAGTGTCTCAGTGTCTCTGCGTCTCAGAGTCTCTGCGTCTCAGTGTCTCAGAGTCTCAGTGTCTTTGCTTCTCAGTGTCTCTGCGTCTCAGAGTCTCTGCGTCTCAGAGTCTCTGCGTCTCAGTGTCTCAGAGTCTCAGTGTCTCTGCTTTCTCAGTGTCTCTGCGTCTCATAGTCTCTGCGTCTCATAGTCTCTGCGTCTCATAGTCTCTGCGTCTCATAGTCTCAGCGTCTCAGCGTCTCTGCATCTCTGCGTCTCTGTGTCTCTGTGTCTCTGCGTCTCTGCGTCTCAGTGTCTCTGCGTCTCATAGTCTCTGCGTCTCAGAGTCTCTGCATCTCAGAGTCTCTGCGTCTCAGAGTCTCTGTGTCTCAGAGTCTCTGCGTCTCAGTGTCTCTGTGTCTCTGCGTCTCAGAGTCTCTGCGTCTCAGTGTCTCAGAGTCTCAGTGTCTTTGCTTCTCAGTGTCTCTGCGTCTCAGAGTCTCTGCGTCTCAGTGTCTCTGCTTCTCAGTGTCTCTGCTTCTCAGTGTCTCTGCGTCTCATAGTCTCTGCGTCTCATAGTCTCTGCGTCTCATAGTCTCTGCGTCTCATAGTCTCAGCGTCTCAGCGTCTCTGCATCTCTGCGTCTCTGTGTCTCTGTGTCTCTGCGTCTCTGCGTCTCAGTGTCTCTGCGTCTCATAGTCTCTGCGTCTCAGAGTCTCTGAGTCTCAGTGTCTCTGCCTCCCAGACTCTCTGCCTCTCAGAGTCTCTGCGTCTCTGCGTCTCTGCGTCTCATCGTCTGCGTCTCATCGTCTCTGCGTCTAATCTCTCTGCGTCTCAGTGTCTCCGCCTCCCAGACTCTCTACGTCTCAGAGTCTCTGCGTCTCAGTGTCTCTGCGTCTCAGTGTCTTGGCGTCTCAGTGTCTCGGCGTCTCAGCGTCTCATCGTCTCTGCGTCTCAGAGTCTCAGCGTCTCAGAGTCTCAGTGTCTCTGCTTCTCAGTGTCTCTGCGTCTCAGTGTCTCTGCGTCTCAGAGACTCTGCGTCTCAGAGTCTCTGTGTCTCAGAGTCTCTGTGTCTCAGCGTCTCTGCGTCTCAGAGTCTCTGCGTCTCAGAGTCTCTGCGTCTCAGTGTGTAAGCGTCTCTGCGTCTTAGAGTCTCTGTGTCTCAGTGTCTCTGCGTCTCATAGTCTCTGCGTCTCATAGTCTCTGCGTCTCAGCGTCTCTGCGTCTCAGCGTCTCTGCGTCTCTGTGTCTCAGTGTCTCAGTGTCTCTGCGTCTCAGTGTCTCTGCGTCTCAGTGTCTCTGCGTCTCAGTGTCTCTGTGTCTCAGAGTCTCTGCGTCTCAGTGTCTCTGCGTCTCATCGTCTCTGCGTCTCATCGTCTCTGCGTCTAATCTCTCTGCGTCTCAGTGTCTCCGCCTCCCAGACTCTCTACGTCTCAGAGTCTCTGCGTCTCAGAGACTCTGCGTCTCAGAGTCTCTGTGTCTCAGAGTCTCTGTGTCTCAGCGTCTCTGCGTCTCAGAGTCTCTGCGTCTCAGAGTCTCCGCGTCTCAGCGTGTAAGCGTCTCTGCGTCTTAGAGTCTCTGTGTCTCAGAGTCTCTGCATCTCAGAGTCTCTGCGTCTCAGAGTCTCTGTGTCTCAGAGTCTCTGCGTCTCAGTGTCTCAGTGTCTCTGCGTCTCAGAGTCTCTGCGTCTCAGTGTCTCAGAGTCTCAGTGTCTTTGCTTCTCAGTGTCTCTGCGTCTCAGAGTCTCTGCGTCTCAGAGTCTCTGCGTCTCAGAGTCTCAGAGTCTCTGCGTCTCAGTGTCTCAGTGTCTCTGCGTCTCAGAGTCTCTGCGTCTCAGTGTCTCAGAGTCTCAGTGTCTTTGCTTCTCAGTGTCTCTGCGTCTCAGAGTCTCTGCGTCTCAGAGTCTCTGCGTCTCAGTGTCTCAGAGTCTCAGTGTCTCTGCTTCTCAGTGTCTCTGCGTCTCATAGTCTCTGCGTCTCATAGTCTCTGCGTCTCATAGTCTCTGCGTCTCATAGTCTCTGCGTCTCAGCGTCTCAGCGTCTCTGCATCTCTGCGTCTCTGCGTCTCTGTGTCTCTGCGTCTCTGCGTCTCAGAGTCTCTGCGTCTCTGCGTCTCATCGTCTCTGCGTCTCATCGTCTCTGCGTCTAATCTCTCTGCGTCTCAGTGTCTCCGCCTCCCAGACTCTCTACGTCTCAGAGTCTCTGCGTCTCAGTGTCTCTGCGTCTCAGTGTCTGGGCGTCTCAGTGTCTCTGCGTCTCAGCGTCTCATCGTCTCTGCGTCTCAGCGTCTCATCGTCTCTGCGTCTCAGCGTCTCATCGTCTCTGCGTCTCCTCGTCTCTGCGTCTAATCTCTCTGCGTCTCAGTGTCTCCGCCTCCCAGACTCTCTACGTCTCAGAGTCTCTGCGTCTCAGTGTCTCTGCGTCTCAGTGTCTGGGCGTCTCAGTGTCTCTGCGTCTCAGCGTCTCATCGTCTCTGCGTCTCAGCGTCTCATCGTCTCTGCGTCTCAGCGTCTCATCGTCTCTGCGTCTCAGAGTCTCTGCGTCTCAGCGTCTCAGAGTCTCAGTGTCTCTGCTTCTCAGTGTCTCTGCGTCTCAGAGTCTCTGTGTCTCAGAGACTCTGCGTCTCAGAGACTCTGCGTCTTAGAGTCTCTGTGTCTCAGAGACTCTGTGTCTCAGCGTCTCTGCGTCTCAGAGTCTCTGCGTCTCAAAGTCTCCGCGTCTCAGCGTGTAAGCGTCTCTGCGTCTTAGAGTCTCTGTGTCTCAGAGTCTCTGCATCTCAGTGTCTCTGCGTCTCATAGTCTCTGCGTCTCATAGTCTCTGCGTCTCATAGTCTCTGCGTCTCAGCGTCTCTGCGTCTCTGTGTCTCAGTGTCTCTGCGTCTCTGCGTCTCAGTGTCTCTGCGTCTCATAGTCTCTGCGTCTCAGAGTCTCTGAGTCTCAGTGTCTCTGCCTCCCAGACTCTCTGCCTCTCAGAGTCTCTGCGTCTCAGTGTCTCTGCGTCTCATCGTCTCTGCGTCTACTCTCTCTGCGTCTCAGTGTCTCCGCCTCCCAGACTCTCTACGTCTCAGAGTCTCTGCGTCTCAGAGACTCTGCGTCTCAGAGTCTCTGCGTCTCAGAGTCTCTGCGTCTCAGAGTCTCTGTGTCTCAGAGTCTCTGTGGCTCAGCGTCTCTGCGTCTCAGAGTCTCTGCGTCTCAGAGTCTCCGCGTCTCAGCGTGTAAGCGTCTCTGCGTCTTAGAGTCTCTGTGTCTCAGAGTCTCTGCGTCTCAGTGTCTCTGCGTCTCAGTGTCTCTGCGTCTCAGAGTCTCTGCGTCTCAGTGTCTCAGAGTCTCAGTGTCTCTGCTTCTCAGTGTCTCTTCGTCTCAGAGTCTCTGCGTCTCAGAGTCTCTGCGTATCAGTGTCTCAGATTCTCTGCATCGCACAGTCGCTGCGTCTCACCGTCTCTGCGTCTCAGGGTGTCTGTGTCTCTGCGTCTCAGAGTCTCAGAGTCTCAGAGTCTCAGAGTCTCAGTGTCTCTGCGTCTCAGAGTCTCTGCGTCTCAGTGTCTCAGAGTCTCAGTGTCTCTGCTTCTCAGTGTCTCTGCGTCTCAGAGTCTCTGCGTCTCAGAGTCTCTGTGTCTCAGCGTCTCTGCGTCTCAGCGTCTCAGAGTATCTGCATCTCAGAGTCTCTGCGTCTCAGAGTCTCCGCGTCTCAGCGTGTAAGCGTCTCTGCGTCTTAGAGTCTCTGTGTCTCAGAGTCTCTGCTTCTCAGAGTCTCTGCATCTCAGAGTCTCTGCGTCTCAGAGTCTCCGCGTCTCAGCGTGTAAGCGTCTCTGCGTCTCTGCGTCTCAGTGTCTCTGCGTCTCATAGTCTCTGCGTCTCAGAGTCTCTGAGTCTCAGTGTCTCTGCCTCCCAGACTCTCTGCCTCTCAGAGTCTCTGCGTCTCTGCGTCTCTGCGTCTCTGCGTCTCATCGTCTCTGCGTCTAATCTCTGCGTCTCAGTGTCTCCGCCTCCCAGACTCTCTACGTCTCAGAGTCTCTGCGTCTCAGTGTCTCTGCGTCTCAGTGTCTTGGCTTCTCAGTGTCTCGGCGTCTCAGCGTCTCATCGTCTCTGCGTCTCAGAGTCTCTGCGTCTCAGCGTCTCAGAGTCTCAGTGTCTCTGCTTCTCAGTGTCTCTGCGTCTCAGTGTCTCTGCGTCTCAGAGACTCTGCGTCTCAGAGTCTCTGTGTCTCAGAGTCTCTGTGTCTCAGCGTCTCTGCGTCTCAGAGTCTCTGCGTCTCAGAGTCTCTGCGTCTCAGTGTGTAAGCGTCTCTGCGTCTTAGAGTCTCTGTGTCTCAGTGTCTCTGCGTCTCATAGTCTCTGCGTCTCATAGTCTCTGCGTCTCATAGTCTCTGCGTCTCATAGTCTCTGCGTCTCAGCGTCTCTGCGTCTCTGTGTCTCAGTGTCTCAGTGTCTCAGTGTCTCTGCGTCTCAGTGTCTCTGCGTCTCAGTGTCTCTGCGTCTCAGTGTCTCTGTGTCTCAGAGTCTCTGCGTCTCAGTGTCTCTGCGTCTCATCGTCTCTGCGTCTCCTCGTCTCTGCGTCTAGTCTCTCTGCGTCTCAGTGTCTCCGCCTCCCAGACTCTCTACGTCTCAGAGTCTCTGCGTCTCAGAGACTCTGCGTCTCAGAGTCTCTGCGTCTCAGAGTCTCTGTGTCTCAGCGTCTCAGCGACTCTGCGTCTCAGAGTCTCTGCGTCTCAGACTCTCCGCGTCTCAGCGTGTAAGCGTCTCTGCGTCTTAGAGTCTCTGTGTCTCAGAGTCTCTGCATCTCAGAGTCTCTGCGTCTCAGAGTCTCTGTGTCTCAGAGTCTCTGCGTCTCAGCGTCTCTGCGTCTCAGAGTCTCTGCGTCCCTGCGTCTTAGAGTCTCTGTGTCTCAGAGTCTCTGCGTCTCAGTGTCTCAGAGTCTCAGTGTCTCTGCTTCTCAGTGTCTCTGCGTCTCAGAGTCTCTGCGTCTCAGAGTCTCTGCGCCTCAGAGTCTCCGCGTCTCAGCGTGTAAGCGTCTCTGCGTCTTAGAGTCTCAGTGTCTCAGAGTCTCTGCGTCTCATCGTCTCTGCGTCTACTCTCTCTGCGTCTCAGTGTCTCCGCCTCCCAGACTCTCTACGTCTCAGAGTCTCTGCGTCTCAGAGACTCTGCGTCTCAGAGTCTCTGCGTCTCAGAGTCTCTGTGTCTCAGAGTCTCTGTGGCTCAGCGTCTCTGCGTCTCAGAGTCTCTGCGTCTCAGAGTCTCCGCGTCTCAGCGTGTAAGCGTCTCTGCGTCTTAGAGTCTCTGTGTCTCAGAGTCTCTGCGTCTCAGTGTCTCTGCGTCTCAGTGTCTCTGCGTCTCAGAGTCTCTGCGTCTCAGTGTCTCAGAGTCTCAGTGTCTCTGCTTCTCAGTGTCTCTTCGTCTCAGAGTCTCTGCGTCTCAGAGTCTCTGCGTATCAGTGTCTCAGATTCTCTGCATCGCACAGTCGCTGCGTCTCACCGTCTCTGCGTCTCAGGGTGTCTGTGTCTCTGCGTCTCAGAGTCTCAGAGTCTCAGTGTCTCTGCGTCTCAGAGTCTCTGCGTCTCAGTGTCTCAGAGTCTCAGTGTCTCTGCTTCTCAGTGTCTCTGCGTCTCAGAGTCTCTGCGTCTCAGAGTCTCTGTGTCTCAGCGTCTCTGCGTCTCAGCGTCTCAGAGTCTCTGCATCTCAGAGTCTCTGCGTCTCAGAGTCTCCGCGTCTCAGCGTGTAAGCGTCTCTGCGTCTTAGAGTCTCTGTGTCTCAGAGTCTCTGCTTCTCAGAGTCTCTGCATCTCAGAGTCTCTGCGTCTCAGAGTCTCTGAGTTTCAGTGTCTCTGCCTCCCAGACTCTCTGCCTCTCAGAGTCTCTGCGTCTCAGAGTCTCTGCGTCTCTGCGTCTCATCGTCTCTGCGTCTAATCTCTCTGCGTCTCAGTGTCTCCGCCTCCCAGACTCTCTACGTCTCAGAGTCTCTGCGTCTCAGTGTCTCTGCGTCTCAGTGTCTTGGCGTCTCAGTGTCTCGGCGTCTCAGCGTCTCAGCGTCTCATCGTCTCTGCGTCTCAGAGTCTCTGCGTCTCAGCGTCTCAGAGTCTCAGTGTCTCTGCTTCTCAGTGTCTCTGCGTCTCAGTGTCTCTGCGTCTCAGAGACTCTGCGTCTCAGAGTCTCTGTGTCTCAGAGTCTCTGTGTCTCAGCGTCTCTGCGTCTCAGAGTCTCTGCGTCTCAGAGTCTCTGCGTCTCAGTGTGTAAGCGTCTCTGCGTCTTAGAGTCTCTGTGTCTCAGTGTCTCTGCGTCTCATAGTCTCTGCGTCTCATAGTCTCTGCGTCTCATAGTCTCTGCGTCTCAGCGTCTCTGCGTCTCAGTGTCTCAGTGTCTCAGTGTCTCTGCGTCTCAGTGTCTCTGCGTCTCAGTGTCTCTGCGTCTCAGTGTCTCTGCGTCTCAGTGTCTCTGTGTCTCAGAGTCTCTGCGTCTCAGTGTCTCTGCGTCTCCTCGTCTCTGCGTCTAATCTCTCTGCGTCTCAGTGTCTCCGCCTCCCAGACTCTCTACGTCTCAGAGTCTCTGCGTCTCAGAGACTCTGCGTCTCAGAGTCTCTGCGTCTCAGAGTCTCTGTGTCTCAGCGTCTCAGCGACTCTGCGTCTCAGAGTCTCTGCGTCTCAGACTCTCCGCGTCTCAGCGTGTAAGCGTCTCTGCGTCTTAGAGTCTCTGTGTCTCAGAGTCTCTGCATCTCAGAGTCTCTGCGTCTCAGAGTCTCTGCGTCTCAGAGTCTCTGCGTCTCAGCGTCTCTGCGTCTCAGAGTCTCTGCGTCCCTGCGTCTTAGAGTCTCTGTGTCTCAGAGTCTCTGCGTCTCAGTGTCTCAGAGTCTCAGTGTCTCTGCTTCTCAGTGTCTCTGCTTCTCAGTGTCTCTGCGTCTCAGAGTCTCTGCGTCTCAGAGTCTCTGCGCCTCAGAGTCTCCGCGTCTCAGCGTGTAAGCGTCTCTGCGTCTTAGAGTCTCAGTGTCTCAGAGTCTCTGCGTCTCATCGTCTCTGCGTCTACTCTCTCTGCGTCTCAGTGTCTCCGCCTCCCAGACTCTCTACGTCTCAGAGTCTCTGCGTCTCAGAGACTCTGCGTCTCAGAGTCTCTGCGTCTCAGAGTCTCTGTGTCTCAGATTCTCTGTGGCTCAGCGTCTCTGCGTCTCAGAGTCTCTGCGTCTCAGAGTCTCCGCGTCTCAGCGTGTAAGCGTCTCTGCGTCTTAGAGTCTCTGTGTCTCAGAGTCTCTGCGTCTCAGTGTCTCTGCGTCTCAGTGTCTCTGCGTCTCAGTGTCTCTGCGTCTCAGAGTCTCTGCGTCTCAGTGTCTCAGAGTCTCAGTGTCTCTGCTTCTCAGTGTCTCTTCGTCTCAGAGTCTCTGCGTCTCAGAGTCTCTGCGTATCAGTGTCTCAGATTCTCTGCATCGCACAGTCGCTGCGTCTCACCGTCTCTGTGTCTCAGAGTCTCAGTGTCTCTGCGTCTCAGAGTCTCTGCGTCTCAGTGTCTCAGAGTCTCAGTGTCTCTGCTTCTCAGTGTCTCTGCGTCTCAGAGTCTCTGCGTCTCAGAGTCTCTGTGTCTCAGCGTCTCTGTGTCTCAGCGTCTCTGCGTCTCAGCGTCTCAGAGTCTCTGCATCTCAGAGTCTCTGCGTCTCAGAGTCTCTGCGTCTCAGCGTGTAAGCGTCTCTGCGTCTTAGAGTCTCTGTGTCTCAGAGTCTCTGCTTCTCAGAGTCTCTGCATCTCAGAGTCTCCGCGTCTCAGCGTGTAAGCGTCTCTGCGTCTCAGTGTCTCTGCGTCTCAGAGTCTCTGCGTCTCAGAGTCTCTGCGTCTCTGCGTCTCATCGTCTCTGCGTCTAATCTCTCTGCGCCTCAGTGTCTCCGCCTCCCAGACTCTCTACGTCTCAGAGTCTCTGCGTCTCAGTGTCTCTGCGTCTCAGTGTCTTGGCGTCTCAGTGTCTCGGCGTCTCAGCGTCTCAGCGTCTCAGCGTCTCATCGTCTCTGCGTCTCAGAGTCTCTGCGTCTCAGCGTCTCAGAGTCTCAGTGTCTCTGCTTCTCAGTGTCTCTGCGTCTCAGTGTCTCTGCGTCTCAGAGTCTCTGCGTCTCAGAGTCTCTGTGTCTCAGCGTCTCTGCGTCTCAGCGTCTCAGAGTATCTGCATCTCAGAGTCTCTGCGTCTCAGAGTCACCGCGTCTCAGCGTGTAAGCGTCTCTGCGTCTTAGAGTCTCTGTGTCTCAGAGTCTCTGCTTCTCAGAGTCTCTGCATCTCAGAGTCTCTGCGTCTCAGAGTCTCCGCGTCTCAGCGTGTAAGCGTCTCTGCGTCTCTGCGTCTCAGTGTCTCTGCGTCTCATAGTCTCTGCGTCTCAGAGTCTCTGAGTCTCAGTGTCTCTGCCTCCCAGACTCTCTGCCTCTCAGAGTCTCTGCGTCTCTGCGTCTCTGCGTCTCTGCGTCTCATCGTCTCTGCGTCTAATCTCTCTGCGTCTCAGTGTCTCCGCCTCCCAGACTCTCTACGTCTCAGAGTCTCTGCGTCTCAGTGTCTCTGCGTCTCAGTGTCTTGGCTTCTCAGTGTCTCGGCGTCTCAGCGTCTCATCGTCTCTGCGTCTCAGAGTCTCTGCGTCTCAGCGTCTCAGAGTCTCAGTGTCTCTGCTTCTCAGTGTCTCTGCGTCTCAGTGTCTCTGCGTCTCAGAGACTCTGCGTCTCAGAGTCTCTGTGTCTCAGAGTCTCTGTGTCTCAGCGTCTCTGCGTCTCAGAGTCTCTGCGTCTCAGAGTCTCTGCATCTCAGTGTGTAAGCGTCTCTGCGTCTTAGAGTCTCTGTGTCTCAGTGTCTCTGCGTCTCATAGTCTCTGCGTCTCATAGTCTCTGCGTCTCATAGTCTCTGCGTCTCATAGTCTCTGCGTCTCAGCGTCTCTGCGTCTCTGTGTCTCAGTGTCTCAGTGTCTCAGTGTCTCTGCGTCTCAGTGTCTCTGCGTCTCAGTGTCTCTGCGTCTCAGTGTCTCTGTGTCTCAGAGTCTCTGCGTCTCAGTGTCTCTGCGTCTCATCGTCTCTGCGTCTCCTCGTCTCTGCGTCTAGTCTCTCTGCGTCTCAGTGTCTCCGCCTCCCAGACTCTCTACGTCTCAGAGTCTCTGCGTCTCAGAGACTCTGCGTCTCAGAGTCTCTGCGTCTCAGAGTCTCTGTGTCTCAGCGTCTCAGCGACTCTGCGTCTCAGAGTCTCTGCGTCTCAGACTCTCCGCGTCTCAGCGTGTAAGCGTCTCTGCGTCTTAGAGTCTCTGTGTCTCAGAGTCTCTGCATCTCAGAGTCTCTGCGTCTCAGAGTCTCTGTGTCTCAGAGTCTCTGCGTCTCAGCGTCTCTGCGTCTCAGAGTCTCTGCGTCCCTGCGTCTTAGAGTCTCTGTGTCTCAGAGTCTCTGCGTCTCAGTGTCTCAGAGTCTCAGTGTCTCTGCTTCTCAGTGTCTCTGCGTCTCAGAGTCTCTGCGTCTCAGAGTCTCTGCGCCTCAGAGTCTCCGCGTCTCAGCGTGTAAGCGTCTCTGCGTCTTAGAGTCTCAGTGTCTCAGAGTCTCTGCGTCTCATCGTCTCTGCGTCTACTCTCTCTGCGTCTCAGTGTCTCCGCCTCCCAGACTCTCTACGTCTCAGAGTCTCTGCGTCTCAGAGACTCTGCGTCTCAGAGTCTCTGCGTCTCAGAGTCTCTGTGTCTCAGAGTCTCTGTGGCTCAGCGTCTCTGCGTCTCAGAGTCTCTGCGTCTCAGAGTCTCCGCGTCTCAGCGTGTAAGCGTCTCTGCGTCTTAGAGTCTCTGTGTCTCAGAGTCTCTGCGTCTCAGTGTCTCTGCGTCTCAGTGTCTCTGCGTCTCAGAGTCTCTGCGTCTCAGTGTCTCAGAGTCTCAGTGTCTCTGCTTCTCAGTGTCTCTTCGTCTCAGAGTCTCTGCGTCTCAGAGTCTCTGCGTATCAGTGTCTCAGATTCTCTGCATCGCACAGTCGCTGCGTCTCACCGTCTCTGCGTCTCAGGGTGTCTGTGTCTCTGCGTCTCAGAGTCTCAGAGTCTCAGTGTCTCTGCGTCTCAGAGTCTCTGCGTCTCAGTGTCTCAGAGTCTCAGTGTCTCTGCTTCTCAGTGTCTCTGCGTCTCAGAGTCTCTGCGTCTCAGAGTCTCTGTGTCTCAGCGTCTCTGCGTCTCAGCGTCTCAGAGTCTCTGCATCTCAGAGTCTCTGCGTCTCAGAGTCTCCGCGTCTCAGCGTGTAAGCGTCTCTGCGTCTTAGAGTCTCTGTGTCTCAGAGTCTCTGCTTCTCAGAGTCTCTGCATCTCAGAGTCTCTGCGTCTCAGAGTCTCTGAGTCTCAGTGTCTCTGCCTCCCAGACTCTCTGCCTCTCAGAGTCTCTGCGTCTCAGAGTCTCTGCGTCTCTGCGTCTCATCGTCTCTGCGTCTAATCTCTCTGCGTCTCAGTGTCTCCGCCTCCCAGACTCTCTACGTCTCAGAGTCTCTGCGTCTCAGTGTCTCTGCGTCTCAGTGTCTTGGCGTCTCAGTGTCTCGGCGTCTCAGCGTCTCAGCGTCTCATCGTCTCTGCGTCTCAGAGTCTCTGCGTCTCAGCGTCTCAGAGTCTCAGTGTCTCTGCTTCTCAGTGTCTCTGCGTCTCAGTGTCTCTGCGTCTCAGAGACTCTGCGTCTCAGAGTCTCTGTGTCTCAGAGTCTCTGTGTCTCAGCGTCTCTGCGTCTCAGAGTCTCTGCGTCTCAGAGTCTCTGCGTCTCAGTGTGTAAGCGTCTCTGCGTCTTAGAGTCTCTGTGTCTCAGTGTCTCTGCGTCTCATAGTCTCTGCGTCTCATAGTCTCTGCGTCTCATAGTCTCTGCGTCTCAGCGTCTCTGCGTCTCAGTGTCTCAGTGTCTCTGCGTCTCAGTGTCTCTGCGTCTCAGTGTCTCTGCGTCTCAGTGTCTCTGTGTCTCAGAGTCTCTGCGTCTCAGTGTCTCTGCGTCTCCTCGTCTCTGCGTCTAATCTCTCTGCGTCTCAGTGTCTCCGCCTCCCAGACTCTCTACGTCTCAGAGTCTCTGCGTCTCAGAGACTCTGCGTCTCAGAGTCTCTGCGTCTCAGAGTCTCTGTGTCTCAGCGTCTCAGCGACTCTGCGTCTCAGAGTCTCTGCGTCTCAGACTCTCCGCGTCTCAGCGTGTAAGCGTCTCTGCGTCTTAGAGTCTCTGTGTCTCAGAGTCTCTGCATCTCAGAGTCTCTGCGTCTCAGAGTCTCTGCGTCTCAGAGTCTCTGCGTCTCAGCGTCTCTGCGTCTCAGAGTCTCTGCGTCCCTGCGTCTTAGAGTCTCTGTGTCTCAGAGTCTCTGCGTCTCAGTGTCTCAGAGTCTCAGTGTCTCTGCTTCTCAGTGTCTCTGCTTCTCAGTGTCTCTGCGTCTCAGAGTCTCTGCGTCTCAGAGTCTCTGCGCCTCAGAGTCTCCGCGTCTCAGCGTGTAAGCGTCTCTGCGTCTTAGAGTCTCAGTGTCTCAGAGTCTCTGCGTCTCATCGTCTCTGCGTCTACTCTCTCTGCGTCTCAGTGTCTCCGCCTCCCAGACTCTCTACGTCTCAGAGTCTCTGCGTCTCAGAGACTCTGCGTCTCAGAGTCTCTGCGTCTCAGAGTCTCTGTGTCTCAGATTCTCTGTGGCTCAGCGTCTCTGCGTCTCAGAGTCTCTGCGTCTCAGAGTCTCCGCGTCTCAGCGTGTAAGCGTCTCTCCGTCTTAGAGTCTCTGTGTCTCAGAGTCTCTGCGTCTCAGTGTCTCTGCGTCTCAGTGTCTCTGCGTCTCAGTGTCTCTGCGTCTCAGAGTCTCTGCGTCTCAGTGTCTCAGAGTCTCAGTGTCTCTGCTTCTCAGTGTCTCTTCGTCTCAGAGTCTCTGCGTCTCAGAGTCTCTGCGTATCAGTGTCTCAGATTCTCTGCATCGCACAGTCGCTGCGTCTCACCGTCTCTGTGTCTCAGGGTGTCTGTGTCTCTGCGTCTCAGAGTCTCAGAGTCTCAGTGTCTCTGCGTCTCAGAGTCTCTGCGTCTCAGTGTCTCAGAGTCTCAGTGTCTCTGCTTCTCAGTGTCTCTGCGTCTGAGAGTCTCTGCGTCTCAGAGTCTCTGTGTCTCAGCGTCTCTGCGTCTCAGCGTCTCAGAGTCTCTGCATCTCAGAGTCTCTGCGTCTCAGAGTCTCCGCGTGTCAGCGTGTAAGCGTCTCTGCGTCTTAGAGTCTCTGTGTCTCAGAGTCTCTGCTTCTCAGAGTCTCTGCATCTCAGAGTCTCTGCGTCTCAGAGTCACCGCGTCTCAGCGTGTAAGCGTCTCTGCGTCTTAGAGTCTCTGTGTCTCAGAGTCTCTGCTTCTCAGAGTCTCTGCATCTCAGAGTCTCTGCGTCTCAGAGTCTCCGCGTCTCAGCGTGTAAGCGTCTCTGCGTCTCAGTGTCTCTGCGTCTCAGAGTCTCTGCGTCTCAGAGTCTCTGCGTCTCTGCGTCTCATCGTCTCTGCGTCTAATCTCTCTGCGTCTCAGTGTCTCCGCCTCCCAGACTCTCTACGTCTCAGAGTCTCTGCGTCTCAGTGTCTCTGCGTCTCAGTGTATTGGCGTCTCAGTGTCTCGGCGTCTCAGCGTCTCAGCGTCTCATCGTCTCTGCGTCTCAGAGTCTCTGTGTCTCAGCGTCTCAGAGTCTCAGTGTCTCTGCTTCTCAGTGTCTCTGCGTCTCAGTGTCTCTGCGTCTCAGAGACTCTGCGTCTCAGAGTCTCTGTGTCTCAGAGTCTCTGTGTCTCAGCGTCTCTGCGTCTCAGAGTCTCTGCGTCTCAGAGTCTCTGCGTCTCAGTGTGTAAGCGTCTCTGCGTCCTAGAGTCTCTGTGTCTCAGTGTCTCTGCGTCTCATAGTCTCTGCGTCTCATAGTCTCTGCGTCTCATAGTCTCTGCGTCTCATAGTCTCTGCGTCTCAGCGTCTCTGCGTCTCAGTGTCTCAGTGTCTCAGTGTCTCTGCGTCTCAGTGTCTCTGCGTCTCAGTGTCTCTGCGTCTCAGTGTCTCTGCGTCTCAGTGTCTCTGTGTCTCAGAGTCTCTGCGTCTCAGTGTCTCTGCGTCTCATCGTCTCTGCGTCTCCTCGTCTCTGCGTCTACTCTCTCTGCGTCTCAGTGTCTCCGCCTCCCAGACTCTCTACGTCTCAGAGTCTCTGCGTCTCAGAGACTCTGCGTCTCAGAGTCTCAGCGTCTCAGAGTCTCTGTGTCTCAGCGTCTCAGCGACTCTGCGTCTCAGAGTCTCTGCGTCTCAGACTCTCCGCGTCTCAGCGTGTAAGCGTCTCTGCGTCTTAGAGTCTCTGTGTCTCAGAGTCTCTGCATCTCAGAGTCTCTGCGTCTCAGAGTCTCTGCGTCTCAGAGTCTCTGCGTCTCAGCGTCTCTGCGTCTCAGAGTCTCTGCGTCCCTGCGTCTTAGAGTCTCTGTGTCTCAGAGTCTCTGCGTCTCAGTGTCTCAGAGTCTCAGTGTCTCTGCTTCTCAGTGTCTCTGCTTCTCAGTGTCTCTGCGTCTCAGAGTCTCTGCGTCTCAGAGTCTCTGCGTCTCAGAGTCTCTGCGCCTCAGAGTCTCCGCGTCTCAGCGTGTAAGCGTCTCTGCGTCTTAGAGTCTCAGAGTCTCTGCGTCTCATCGTCTCTGCGTCTACTCTCTCTGCGTCTCAGTGTCTCCGCCTCCCAGACTCTCTACGTCTCAGAGTCTCTGCGTCTCAGAGGCTCTGCGTCTCAGAGTCTCTGCGTCTCAGAGTCTCTGTGTCTCAGAGTCTCTGTGGCTCAGCGTCTCTGCGTCTCAGAGTCTCTGCGTCTCAGAGTCTCCGCGTCTCAGCGTGTAAGCGTCTCTGCGTCTTAGAGTCTCTGTGTCTCAGAGTCTCTGCGTCTCAGTGTCTCTGCGTCTCAGTGTCTCTGCGTCTCAGAGTCTCTGCGTCTCAGTGTCTCAGAGTCTCAGTGTCTCTGCTTCTCAGTGTCTCTTCGTCTCAGAGTCTCTGCGTCTCAGAGTCTCTGCGTATCAGTGTCTCAGATTCTCTGCATCGCACAGTCGCTGCGTCTCACCGTCTCTGCGTCTCAGGGTGTCTGTGTCTCTGCGTCTCAGAGTCTCAGAGTCTCAGAGTCTCAGAGTCTCAGTGTCTCTGCGTCTCAGAGTCTCTGCGTCTCAGTGTCTCAGAGTCTCAGTGTCTCTGCTTCTCAGTGTCTCTGTGTCTCAGAGTCTCTGCGTCTCAGAGTCTCTGTGTCTCAGCGTCTCTGCGTCTCAGCGTCTCAGAGTCTCTGCATCTCAGAGTCTCTGCGTCTCAGAGTCTCCGCGTCTCAGCGTGTAAGCGTCTCTGCGTCTTAGAGTCTCTGTGTCTCAGAGTCTCTGCTTCTCAGAGTCTCTGCATCTCAGAGTCTCTGCGTCTCAGAGTCTCCGCGTCTCAGCGTGTAAGCGTCTCTGCGTCTCTGCGTCTCAGTGTCTCTGCGTCTCATAGTCTCTGCGTCTCAGCGTCTCAGAGTCTCAGTGTCTCTGCTTCTCAGTGTCTCTGCGTCTCAGAGTCTCTGTGTCTCAGAGACTCTGCGTCTCAGAGACTCTGCGTCTTAGAGTCTCTGTGTCTCAGAGACTCTGTGTCTCAGCGTCTCTGCGTCTCAGAGTCTCTGCGTCTCAAAGTCTCCGCGTCTCAGCGTGTAAGCGTCTCTGCGTCTTAGAGTCTCTGTGTCTCAGAGTCTCTGCATCTCAGTGTCTCTGCGTCTCATAGTCTCTGCGTCTCATAGTCTCTGCGTCTCATAGTCTCTGCGTCTCAGCGTCTCTGCGTCTCTGTGTCTCAGTGTCTCTGCGTCTCTGCGTCTCTGTGTCTCTGCGTCTCATAGTCTCTGCGTCTCAGAGTCTCTGAGTCTCAGTGTCTCTGCCTCCCAGACTCTCTGCCTCTCAGAGTCTCTGCGTCTCAGTGTCTCTGCGTCTCATCGTCTCTGCGTCTACTCTCTCTGCGTCTCAGTGTCTCCGCCTCCCAGACTCTCTACGTCTCAGAGTCTCTGCGTCTCAGAGACTCTGCGTCTCAGAGTCTCTGTGTCTCAGAGTCTCCGCGTCTCAGCGTGTAAGCGTCTCTGCGTCTTAGAGTCTCTGTGTCTCAGAGTCTCTGCGTCTCAGTGTCTCTGCGTCTCAGTGTCTCTGCGTCTCAGAGTCTCTGCGTCTCAGTGTCTCAGAGTCTCAGTGTCTCTGCTTCTCAGTGTCTCTTCGTCTCAGAGTCTCTGCGTCTCAGAGTCTCTGCGTATCAGTGTCTCAGATTCTCTGCATCGCACAGTCGCTGCGTCTCACCGTCTCTGCGTCTCAGGGTGTCTGTGTCTCTGCGTCTCAGAGTCTCAGAGTCTCAGAGTCTCAGTGTCTCTGCGTCTCAGAGTCTCTGCGTCTCAGTGTCTCAGAGTCTCAGTGTCTCTGCTTCTCAGTGTCTCTGCGTCTCAGAGTCTCTGCGTCTCAGAGTCTCTGTGTCTCAGCGTCTCTGCGTCTCAGCGTCTCAGCGTCTCAGAGTATCTGCATCTCAGAGTCTCTGCGTCTCAGAGTCTCCGCGTCTCAGCGTGTAAGCGTCTCTGCGTCTTAGAGTCTCTGTGTCTCAGAGTCTCTGCTTCTCAGAGTCTCTGCATCTCAGAGTCTCTGCGTCTCAGAGTCTCCGCGTCTCAGCGTGTAAGCGTCTCTGCGTCTCTGCGTCTCAGTGACTCTGCGTCTCATAGTCTCTGCGTCTCAGAGTCTCTGAGTCTCAGTGTCTCTGCCTCCCAGACTCTCTGCCTCTCAGAGTCTCTGCGTCTCTGCGTCTCTGCGTCTCTGCGTCTCATCGTCTCTGCGTCTAATCTCTCTGCGTCTCAGTGTCTCCGCCTCCCAGACTCTCTACGTCTCAGAGTCTCTGCGTCTCAGTGTCTCTGCGTCTCAGTGTCTTGGCTTCTCAGTGTCTCGGCGTCTCAGCGTCTCATCGTCTCTGCGTCTCAGAGTCTCTGCGTCTCAGCGTCTCAGAGTCTCTGTGTCTCTGCTTCTCAGTGTCTCTGCGTCTCAGTGTCTCTGCGTCTCAGAGACTCTGCGTCTCAGAGACTCTGCGTCTCAGAGTCTCTGTGTCTCAGAGTCTCTGTGTCTCAGCGTCTCTGCGTCTCAGAGTCTCTGCGTCTCAGAGTCTCTGCGTCTCAGTGTGTAAGCGTCTCTGCGTCTTAGAGTCTCTGTGTCTCAGTGTCTCTGCGTCTCATAGTCTCTGCGTCTCATAGTCTCTGCGTCTCATAGTCTCTGCGTCTCATAGTCTCTGCGTCTCAGCGTCTCTGCGTCTCTGCGTCTCTGTGTCTCTGTGTCTCAGTGTCTCTGCGTCTCAGTGTCTCTGTGTCTCAGTGTCTCTGCGTCTCAGTGTCTCTGCGTCTCAGTGTCTCTGCGTCTCAGTGTCTCTGTGTCTCAGAGTCTCTGCGTCTCAGTGTCTCTGCGTCTCATCGTCTCTGCGTCTCCTCGTCTCTGCGTCTAGTCTCTCTGCGTCTCAGTGTCTCCGCCTCCCAGACTCTCTACGTCTCAGAGTCTCTGCGTCTCAGAGACTCTGCGTCTCAGAGTCTCTGCGTCTCAGAGTCTCTGTGTCTCAGCGTCTCAGCGACTCTGCGTCTCAGAGTCTCTGCGTCTCAGACTCTCCGCGTCTCAGCGTGTAAGCGTCTCTGCGTCTTAGAGTCTCTGTGTCTCAGAGTCTCTGCATCTCAGAGTCTCTGCGTCTCAGAGTCTCTGTGTCTCAGAGTCTCTGCGTCTCAGCGTCTCTGCGTCTCAGAGTCTCTGCGTCCCTGCGTCTTAGAGTCTCTGTGTCTCAGAGTCTCTGCGTCTCAGTGTCTCAGAGTCTCAGTGTCTCTGCTTCTCAGTGTCTCTGCGTCTCAGAGTCTCTGCGTCTCAGAGTCTCTGCGCCTCAGAGTCTCCGCGTCTCAGCGTGTAAGCGTCTCTGCGTCTTAGAGTCTCAGTGTCTCAGAGTCTCTGCGTCTCATCGTCTCTGCGTCTACTCTCTCTGCGTCTCAGTGTCTCCGCCTCCCAGACTCTCTACGTCTCAGAGTCTCTGCGTCTCAGAGACTCTGCGTCTCAGAGTCTCTGCGTCTCAGAGTCTCTGTGTCTCTGAGTCTCTGCGTCTCAGAGTCTCCGCGTCTCAGCGTGTAAGCGTCTCTGCGTCTTAGAGTCTCTGTGTCTCAGAGTCTCTGCGTCTCAGTGTCTCTGCGTCTCAGTGTCTCTGCGTCTCAGAGTCTCTGCGTCTCAGTGTCTCAGAGTCTCAGTGTCTCTGCTTCTCAGTGTCTCTTCGTCTCAGAGTCTCTGCGTCTCAGAGTCTCTGCGTATCAGTGTCTCAGATTCTCTGCATCGCACAGTCGCTGCGTCTCACCGTCTCTGCGTCTCAGGGTGTCTGTGTCTCTGCGTCTCAGAGTCTCAGAGTCTCAGAGTCTCAGTGTCTCTGTGTCTCAGAGTCTCTGCGTCTCAGTGTCTCAGAGTCTCAGTGTCTCTGCTTCTCAGTGTCTCTGCGTCTCAGAGTCTCTGCGTCTCAGAGTCTCTGTGTCTCAGCGTCTCTGCGTCTCAGCGTCTCAGAGTCTCTGCATCTCAGAGTCTCTGCGTCTCAGAGTCTCCGCGTCTCAGCGTGTAAGCGTCTCTGCGTCTTAGAGTCTCTGTGTCTCAGAGTCTCTGCTTCTCAGAGTCTCTGCATCTCAGAGTCTCTGCGTCTCAGAGTCTCCGCGTCTCAGCGTGTAAGCGTCTCTGCGTCTCAGTGTCTCTGCGTCTCATAGTCTCTGCGTCTCAGAGTCTCTGAGTCTCAGTGTCTCTGCCTCCCAGACTCTCTGCCTCTCAGAGTCTCTGCGTCTCAGAGTCTCTGCGTCTCTGCGTCTCATCGTCTCTGCGTCTAATCTCTCTGCGTCTCAGTGTCTCCGCCTCCCAGACTCTCTACGTCTCAGAGTCTCTGCGTCTCAGTGTCTCTGCGTCTCAGTGTCTCTGCGTCTCAGTGTCTTGGCGTCTCAGTGTCTCGGCGTCTCAGCGTCTCAGCGTCTCATCGTCTCTGCGTCTCAGAGTCTCTGCGTCTCAGCGTCTCAGTGTCTCTGCTTCTCAGTGTCTCTGCGTCTCAGTGTCTCTGCGTCTCAGAGACTCTGCGTCTCAGAGTCTCTGTGTCTCAGAGTCTCTGTGTCTCAGCGTCTCTGCGTCTCAGAGTCTCTGCGTCTCAGAGTCTCTGCGTCTCAGTGTGTAAGCGTCTCTGCGTCTTAGAGTCTCTGTGTCTCAGTGTCTCTGCGTCTCATAGTCTCTGCGTCTCATAGTCTCTGCGTCTCATAGTCTCTGCGTCTCAGCGTCTCTGCGTCTCAGTGTCTCAGTGTCTCTGCGTCTCAGTGTCTCTGCGTCTCAGTGTCTCTGCGTCTCAGTGTCTCTGCGTCTCAGTGTCTCTGTGTCTCAGAGTCTCTGCGTCTCAGTGTCTCTGCGTCTCCTCGTCTCTGCGTCTAATCTCTCTGCGTCTCAGTGTCTCCGCCTCCCAGACTCTCTACGTCTCAGAGTCTCTGCGTCTCAGAGACTCTGCGTCTCAGAGTCTCTGCGTCTCAGAGTCTCTGTGTCTCAGCGTCTCAGCGACTCTGCGTCTCAGAGTCTCTGCGTCTCAGACTCTCCGCGTCTCAGCGTGTAAGCGTCTCTGCGTCTTAGAGTCTCTGTGTCTCAGAGTCTCTGCATCTCAGAGTCTCTGCGTCTCAGAGTCTCTGCGTCTCAGAGTCTCTGCGTCTCAGCGTCTCTGCGTCTCAGAGTCTCTGCGTCCCTGCGTCTTAGAGTCTCTGTGTCTCAGAGTCTCTGCGTCTCAGTGTCTCAGAGTCTCAGTGTCTCTGCTTCTC
Source organism: Carcharhinus amblyrhynchos (assembly GCF_965287045.1). Lineage (NCBI taxonomy): Eukaryota > Metazoa > Chordata > Chondrichthyes > Carcharhiniformes > Carcharhinidae > Carcharhinus > Carcharhinus amblyrhynchos. The sequence continues at coordinate 70,874 of NW_027650320.1, read as the reverse complement.
AGTGTCTCTGCTTCTCAGTGTCTCTGCGTCTCAGAGTCTCTGCGTCTCAGAGTCTCTGCGCCTCAGAGTCTCCGCGTCTCAGCGTGTAAGCGTCTCTGCGTCTTAGAGTCTCAGTGTCTCAGAGTCTCTGCGTCTCATCGTCTCTGCGTCTACTCTCTCTGCGTCTCAGTGTCTCCGCGTCTCAGCGTGTAAGCGTCTCTGCGTCTTAGAGTCTCTGTGTCTCAGAGTCTCTGCGTCTCAGTGTCTCTGCGTCTCAGTGTCTCTGCGTCTCAGTGTCTCTGCGTCTCAGAGTCTCTGCGTCTCAGTGTCTCAGAGTCTCAGTGTCTCTGCTTCTCAGTGTCTCTTCGTCTCAGAGTCTCTGCGTCTCAGAGTCTCTGCGTATCAGTGTCTCAGATTGTCTGCATCGCACAGGCGCTGCGTCTCACCGTCTCTGTGTCTCAGGGTGTCTGTGTCTCTGCGTCTCAGAGTCTCAGAGTCTCAGAGTCTCAGTGTCTCTGCGTCTCAGAGTCTCTGCGTCTCAGTGTCTCAGAGTCTCAGTGTCTCTGCTTCTCAGTGTCTCTGCGTCTCAGAGTCTCTGCGTCTCAGAGTCTCTGTGTCTCAGCGTCTCTGCGTCTCAGCGTCTCAGAGTCTCTGCATCTCAGAGTCTCTGCGTCTCAGAGTCTCCGCGTCTCAGCGTGTAAGCGTCTCTGCGTCTTAGAGTCTCTGTGTCTCAGAGTCTCTGCGTCTCAGCGTCTCAGAGTCTCCGTGTCTCTGCTTCTCAGTGTCTCTGCGTCTCAGTGTCTCTGCGTCTCAGAGACTCTGCGTCTCAGAGTCTCTGTGTCTCAGGGTCTCTGTGTCTCAGCGTCTCTGCGTCTCAGAGTCTCTGCGTCTCAGAGTCTCTGCGTCTCAGTGTGTAAGCGTCTCTGCGTCTTAGAGTCTCTGTGTCTCAGTGTCTCTGCGTCTCAGAGTCTCTGCGTCTCAGAGTCTCTGCGTCTCAGTGTGTAAGCGTCTCTGCGTCTTAGAGTCTCTGTGTCTCAGTGTCTCTGCGTCTCAGCGTCTCTGCGTCTCTGTGTCTCAGTGTCTCAGTGTCTCTGCGTCTCAGTGTCTCTGCGTCTCAGTGTCTCTGCGTCTCAGTGTCTCTGTGTCTCAGAGTCTCTGCGTCTCAGTGTCTCTGCGTCTCATCGTCTCTGCGTCTCCTCGTCTCTGCGTCTACTCTCTCTGCGTCTCAGTGTCTCCGCCTCCCAGACTCTCTACGTCTCAGAGTCTCTGCGTCTCAGAGACTCTGCGTCTCAGAGTCTCTCCGTCTCAGAGTCTCTGTGTCTCAGAGTCTCTGTGGCTCAGCGTCTCTGCGTCTCAGAGTCTCTGCGTCTCAGAGTCTCCGCGTCTCAGCGTGTAAGCGTCTCTGCGTCTTAGAGTCTCTGTGTCTCAGAGTCTCTGCGTCTCAGTGTCTCTGCGTCTCAGTGTCTCTGCGTCTCAGAGTCTCTGCGTCTCAGTGTCTCAGAGTCTCAGTGTCTCTGCTTCTCAGTGTCTCTTCGTCTCAGAGTCTCTGCGTCTCAGAGTCTCTGCGTATCAGTGTCTCAGATTCTCTGCATCGCACAGTCGCTGCGTCTCACCGTCTCTGCGTCTCAGGGTGTCTGTGTCTCTGCGTCTCAGAGTCTCAGAGTCTCAGAGTCTCAGTGTCTCTGCGTCTCAGAGTCTCTGCGTCTCAGTGTCTCAGAGTCTCAGTGTCTCTGCTTCTCAGTGTCTCTGCGTCTCAGAGTCTCTGCGTCTCAGAGTCTCTGTGTCTCAGCGTCTCTGCGTCTCAGCGTCTCAGAGTCTCTGCATCTCAGAGTCTCTGCGTCTCAGAGTCTCCGCGTCTCAGCGTGTAAGCGTCTCTGCGTCTTAGAGTCTCTGTGTCTCAGAGTCTCTGCTTCTCAGAGTCTCTGCATCTCAGAGTCTCTGCGTCTCAGAGTCTCCGCGTCTCAGCGTGTAAGCGTCTCTGCGTCTCTGCGTCTCAGTGTCTCTGCGTCTCATAGTCTCTGCGTCTCAGAGTCTCTGCGTCTCTGCGTCTCATCGTCTCTGCGTCTAATCTCTCTGCGTCTCAGTGTCTCCGCCTCCCAGACTCTCTACGTCTCAGAGTCTCTGCGTCTCAGTGTCTCTGCGTCTCAGTGTCTTGGCGTCTCAGTGTCTCGGCGTCTCAGCGTCTCATCGTCTCTGCGTCTCAGAGTCTCTGCGTCTCAGCGTCTCAGAGTCTCAGTGTCTCTGCTTCTCAGTGTCTCTGCGTCTCAGAGTCTCTGCGTCTCAGTGTCTCTGCGTCTCAGTGTCTCTGCTTCTCAGCGTCTCTGCGTCTCAGAGTCTCTGCTTCTCAGTGTCTCTGCGTCTCATAGTCTCTGCGTCTCATAGTCTCTGCGTCTCATAGTCTCTGCGTCTCAGCGTCTCTGCGTCTCAGCGTCTCTGCGTCTCTGCGTCTCAGTGTCTCTGCGTCTCATAGTCTCTGCGTCTCAGAGTCTCTGAGTCTCAGTGTCTCTGCCTCCCAGACTCTCTGCCTCTTAGAGTCTCTGCGTCTCAGAGTCTCTGCGTCTCTGCGTCTCATCGTCTCTGTGTCTCATCTCTCTGCGTCTCAGTGTCTCCGCCTCCCAGCCTCTCTACGTCTCAGAGTCTCTGCGTCTCAGTGTCTCTGCGTCTCAGTGCCTTGGCGTCTCAGTGTCTCTGCGTCTCAGCGTCTCATCGTCTCTGCGTCTCAGAGTCTCTGCGTCTCAGCGTCTCAGAGTCTCAGTGTCTCTGCTTCTCAGTGTCTCTGCGTCTCAGAGTCTCTGCGTCTCAGAGACTCTGCGTCTCAGAGACTCTGCGTCTCAGAGTCTCTGTGTCTCAGAGTCTCTGTGTCTCAGCGTCTCTGCGTCTCAGCGTCTCTGCGTCTCAGAGTCTCTGCGTCTCAGAGTCTCCGTGTCTCAGCGTGTAAGCGTCTCTGCGTCTTAGAGTCTTTGTGTCTCAGTGTCTCTACGTCTCAGAGTCTCTGCGTCTCAGAGTCTCAGTGTCTCTGCTTCTCAGTGTCTCTTCGTCTCAGAGTCTCTGCGTCTCAGAGTCTCTGCGTCTCAGTGTCTCAGATTCTCTGCATCGCACAGTCGCTGCGTCTCACCGTCTCTGCGTCTCAGGCTGTCTGTGTCTCTGCGTCTCAGAGTCTCAGAGTCTCAGAGTCTCAGTGTCTCTGCGTCTCAGAGTCTCTGCGTCTCAGTGTCTCAGAGTCTCAGTGTCTCTGCGTCTCAGAGTCTCTGCGTCTCAGAGTCTCTGTGTCTCAGCGTCTCTGCGTCTCAGCGTCTCAGAGTCTCTGCATCTCAGAGTCTCTGCGTCTCAGAGTCTCAGCGTGTAAGCGTCTCTGCGTCTTAGAGTCTCTGTGTCTCAGAGTCCCTGCTTCTCAGAGTCTCTGCTTCTCAGAGTCTCTGCATCTCAGAGTCTCTGCGTCTCAGAGTCTCCGCGTCTCAGCGTGTAAGCGTCTCTGCGTCTTAGAGTCTCTGTGTCTCAGAGTCTCTGCGTCTCAGTGTCTCAGAGTCTCAGTGTCTCTGCGTCTCAGAGTCTCTGCGTCTCAGAGTCTCTGTGTCTCAGCGTCTCTGCGTCTCAGCGTCTCAGAGTCTCTGCATCTCAGAGTCTCTGCGTCTCAGAGTCTCCGCGTCTCAGCGTGTAAGCGTCTCTGCGTCTTAGAGTCACTGCGTCTCAGTGTCTCAGAGTCACAGTGTCTCTGCTTCTCAGTGTCTCTGCTTCTCAGTGTCTCTGCGTCTCAGTGTCTCAGAGTCTCAGTGTCTCTGCGTCTCAGAGTCTCTGCGTCTCAGAGTCTCTGTGTCTCAGCGTCTCTGCGTCTCAGCGTCTCAGAGTCTCTGCATCTCAGAGTCTCTGCGTCTCAGAGTCTCCGCGTCTCAGCGTGTAAGCGTCTCTGCGTCTTAGAGTCTCTGTGTCTCAGAGTCTCTGCATCTCAGAGTCTCTGCGTCTCAGAGTCTCTGTGTCTCAGTGTCTCTGCGTCTCAGTGTCTCAGAGTCTCAGTGTCTCTGCTTCTCAGAGTCTCTGCGTCTCAGAGTCTCTGCGTCTCAGAGTCTCTGCGTCTCAGTGTCTCTGCGTCTCAGTGTCTCAGAGTCTCAGTGTCTCTGCGTCTTAGAGTCTCTGTGTCTCAGAGTCTCTGCGTCTCAGCGTCTCAGAGTCTCTGCGTCTCAGCGTCTCTGCGTCTCAGAGTCTCTGTGTCTCTGTGTCTCTGTGTCTCAGAGTCTCAGTGTCTCTGCTTCTCAGAGTCTCTGCGTCTCAGAGTCTCTGCGTCTCAGAGTCTCTGCGTCTCAGTGTCTCAGAGTCTCAGTGTCTCTGCTTCTCAGAGTCTCTGCGTCTCAGAGTCTCTGCGTCTCAGTGTCTCAGATTCTCTGCATCGCACAGTCACTGCGTCTCACCGTCTCTGCGTCTCAGGGTGTCTGTGTCTCTGCGTCTCAGAGTCTCAGAGTCTCAGAGTCTCTGTGTCTCAGTGTCTCTGCGTCTCAGAGTCTCTGCGTCTCAGTGTCTCTGCGTCTCAGTGTCTCAGAGTCTCAGTGTCTCTGCTTCTCAGTGTCTCTGCGTCTCATAGTCTCTGCGTCTCATAGTCTCTGCGTCTCATAGTCTCTGCGTCTCATAGTCTCTGCGTCTCATAGTCTCTGCGTCTCAGCGTCTCTGCGTCTCAGCGTCTCTGCGTCTTTGCGTCTCAGTGTCTCTGCGTCTCATAGTCTCTGCGTCTCAGAGTCTCTGAGTCTCAGTGTCTCTGCCTCCCAGACTCTCTGCCTCTCAGAGTCTCTGCGTCTCAGAGTCTCTGCGTCTCTGCGTCTCATCGTCTCTGTGTCTCATCTCTCTGCGTCTCAGTGTCTCTGCCTCCCAGACTCTCTGCCTCTCAGAGTCTCTGCGTCTCAGAGTCTCTGCGTCTCTGCGTCTCATCGTCTCTGTGTCTCATCTCTCTGCGTCTCAGTGTCTCCGCCTCCCAGGCTCTCTACGTCTCAGAGTCTCTGCGTCTCAGTGTCTCTGCGTCTCAGTGTCTTGGCGTCTCAGTGTCTCTGCGTCTCAGCGTCTCATCGTCTCTGCGTCTCAGAGTCTCTGCGTCTCAGCGTCTCAGAGTCTCAGTGTCTCTGCTTCTCAGTGTCTCTGTGTCTCAGAGACTCTGCATCTCAGAGACTCTGCGTCTCAGAGTCTCTGTGTCTCAGAGACTCTGTGTCTCAGCGTCTCTGCGTCTCAGAGTCTCTGCGTCTCAAAGTCTCCGCGTCTCAGCGTGTAAGTGTCTCTGCGTCTTAGAGTCTCTGTGTCTCAGAGTCTCTGCATCTCAGTGTCTCTGCGTCTCATAGTCTCTGCGTCTCATAGTCTCTGCGTCTCATAGTCTCTGCGTCTCATAGTCTCTGCGTCTCTGTGTCTCAGTGTCTCAGTGTCTCTGCGTCTCTGCGTCTCTGCGTCTCTGCGTCTCAGTGTCTCTGCGTCTCATAGTCTCTGCGTCTCAGAGTCTCTGAGTCTCAGTGTCTCTGCCTCCCAGACTCTCTGCCTCTCAGAGTCTCTGCGTCTCAGTGTCTCCGCCTCCCAGACTCTCTACGTCTCAGAGACTCTGCGTCTCAGAGTCTCTGCGTCTCAGAGTCTCTGTGTCTCAGAGTCTCTGTGGCTCAGCGTCTCTGCGTCTCAGAGTCTCTGCGTCTCAGAGTCTCCGCGTCTCAGCGTGTAAGCGTCTCTGCGTCTTAGAGTCTCTGTGTCTCAGAGTCTCTGCGCCTCAGTGTCTCTGCGTCTCAGTGTCTCTGCGTCTCAGAGTCTCTGCGTCTCAGTGTCTCAGAGTCTCAGTGTCTCTGCTTCTCAGTGTCTCTTCGTCTCAGAGTCTCTGCGTCTCAGAGTCTCTGCGTCTCAGTGTCTCAGAGTCTCAGTGTCTCTGCTTCTCAGTGTCTCTGCGTCTCAGAGTCTCTGCGTCTCAGAGTCTCTGTGTCTCAGCGTCTCTGCGTCTCAGCGTCTCAGAGTCTCTGCATCTCAGAGTCTCTGCGTCTCAGAGTCTCCGCGTCTCAGCGTGTAAGCGTCTCTGCGTCTTAGAGTCTCTGTGTCTCAGAGTCTCTGCTTCTCAGAGTCTCTGCATCTCAGAGTCTCTGCGTCTCAGAGTCTCCGCGTCTCAGTGTGTAAGCGTCTCTGCGTCTCTGCGTCTCAGTGTCTCTGCGTCTCATAGTCTCTGCGTCTCAGAGCCTCTGAGTCTCAGTGTCTCTGCCTCCCAGACTCTCTGCCTCTCAGAGTCTCTGCGTCTCAGAGTCTCTGCGTCTCATCGTCTCTGCGTCTAATCTCTCTTCGTCTCAGTGTCTCCGCCTCCCAGACTCTCTACGTCTCAGAGTCTGTGGGTCTCAGTGTCTCTGCGTCTCAGTGTCTTGGCGTCTCAGTGTCTCGGCGTCTCAGCGTCTCATCGTCTCTGCGTCTCAGAGTCTCTGCGTCTCAGAGTCTCAGTGTCTCTGCTTCTCAGTGTCTCTGCGTCTCAGTGTCTCTGCGTCTCAGAGACTCTGCGTCTCAGAGTCTCTGTGTCTCAGAGTCTCTGTGTCTCAGCGTCTCTGCGTCTCAGAGTCTCTGCGTCTCAGAGTCTCTGCGTCTCAGTGTGTAAGCGTCTCTGCGTCTTAGAGTCTCTGTGTCTCAGTGTCTCTGCGTCTCATAGTCTCTGCGTCTCATAGTCTCTGCGTCTCATAGTCTCTGCGTCTCATAGTCTCTGCGTCTCATAGTCTCTGCGTCTCAGCGTCTCTGCGTCTCTGTGTCTCAGTGTCTCAGTGTCTCTGCATCTCAGTGTCTCTGCGTCTCAGTGTCTCTGCGTCTCAGTGTCTCTGTATCTCAGAGTCTCTGCGTCTCAGTGTCTCTGCGTCTCATCGTCTCTGCGTCTCATCGTCTCTGCGTCTAATCTCTCTGCGTCTCAGTGTCTCCGCCTCCCAGACTCTCTACGTCTCAGAGTCTCTGCGTCTCAGAGACTCTGCGTCTCAGAGTCTCTGCGTCTCAGAGTCTCTGCGTCTCAGCGTCTCAGCGTCTCTGCGTCTCAGAGTCTCTGCGTCTCCGACTCTCTGCGTCTCAGCGTGTAAGCGTCTCTGCGTCTTAGAGTCTCTGTGTCTCAGAGTCTCTGCATCTCAGAGTCTCTGCGTCTCAGAGTCTCTGTGTCTCAGAGTCTCTGCGTCTCAGCGTCTCTGCGTCTCAGAGTCTCTGCGTCTCTGCGTCTTAGAGTCTCTGTGTCTCAGAGTCTCTGCGTCTCAGTGTCTCAGCGTCTCAGTGTCTCTGCTTCTCAGTGTCTCTGCTTCTCAGTGTCTCTGCGTCTCAGAGTCTCTGCGTCTCAGAGTCTCTGCGTCTCAGAGTCTCTGTGTCTCAGAGTCTCTGCGTCTCAGCTTCTCAGAGTCTCAGAGTCTCAGAGTCTCTGCGTCTCTGCGTCTCAGAGTCTCTGCGTCTCAGAGTCTCTGCGTCTCAGAGTCTCTGCGTCTCAGAGTCTCCGCGTCTCAGCGTGTAAGCGTCTCTGCGTCTTAGAGTCTCTGTGTCTCAGAGTCTCTGCATCTCAGAGTCTCTGCGTCTCAGAGTCTCTGTGTCTCAGTGTCTCTGCGTCTCAGTGTCTCAGAGTCTCAGTGTCTCTGCTTCTCAGAGTCTCTGCGTCTCAGAGTCTCTGCGTCTCAGTGTCTCTGCGTCTCAGTGTCTCAGAGTCTCAGTGTCTCTGCGTCTTAGAGTCTCTGTGTCTCAGAGTCTCTGCGTCTCAGCGTCTCTGCGTCTCAGCGTCTCTGCGTCTCAGAGTCTCTGCGTCTCAGTGTCTCTGCGTCTCAGTGTCTCAGAGTCTCAGTGTCTCTGCTTCTCAGAGTCTCTGCGTCTCAGAGTCTCTGCGTCTCAGTGTCTCATATTCTCTGCATCGCACAGTCACTGCGTCTCACCGTCTCTGCGTCTCAGGGTGTCTGTGTCTCTGCGTCTCAGAGTCTCAGAGTCTCTGTGTCTCAGTGTCTCAGTGTCTCTGCGTCTCAGAGTCTCTGCGTCTCATAGTCTCTGCGTCTCATAGTCTCTGCGTCTCAGCGTCTCTGCGTCTCAGCGTCTCTGCGTCTCTGCGTCTCTGCGTCTCAGTGTCTCTGCGTCTCATAGTCTCTGCGTCTCAGAGTCTCTGAGTCTCAGTGTCTCTGCCTCCCAGACTCTCTGCCTCTCAGAGTCTCTGCGTCTCTGCGTCTCATCGTCTCTGCGTCTCATCTCTCTGCGTCTCAGTGTCTCCGCCTCCCAGACTCTCTACGTCTCAGAGTCTCTGCGTCTCAGTGTCTCTGCGTCTCAGTGTCTTGGCGTCTCACTGTCTCTGCGTCTCTGCGTCTCATCGTCTCTGCGTCTCAGAGTCTCTGCGTCTCAGCATCTCAGAGTCTCAGTGTCTCTGCTTCTCAGTGTCTCTGCGTCTCAGTGTCTCTGCGTCTCAGAGACTCTGCGTCTCAGAGACTCTGCGTCTCAGAGTCTCTGTGTCTCAGAGTCTCTGTGTCTCAGCGTCTCTGCGTCTCAGAGTCTCTGCGTCTCAGAGTCTCCGCGTCTCAGCGTGTAAGCGTCTCTGCGTCTTAGAGTCTTTGTGTCTCAGAGTCTCTGCATCTCAGAATCTCTGCGTCTCAGAGTCTCTGTGTCTCAGAGTCTCTGCGTCTCAGTGTCTCTACGTCTCAGAGTCTCTGCGTCTCAGAGTCTCAGTGTCTCTGCTTCTCAGTGTCTCTTCGTCTCAGAGTCTCTGCGTCTCAGAGTCTCTGTGTCTCAGTGTCTCAGATTCTCTAAATCGCACAGTCGCTGCGTCTCAACGTCTCTGCGTCTCAGGGTGTCTGTGTCTCTGCGTCTCAGAGTCTCTGCGTCTCAGTGTCTCAGAGTCTCAGTGTCTCTGCGTCTCAGAGTCTCTGCGTCTCAGTGTCTCAGAGACTCAGTGTCTCTGCGTCTCAGAGTCTCTGCGTCTCAGAGTCTCTGCGTCTCAGAGTCTCTGTGTCTCAGCGTCTCTGCGTCTCAGCGTCTCAGAGTCTCTGCATCTCAGAGTCTCTGCGTCTCAGAGTCTCCGCGTCTCAGCGTGTAAGCGTCTCTGCGTCTTAGAGTCTCTGTGTCTCAGAGTCCCTGCTTCTCAGTGTCTCAGAGTCTCAGTGTCTCTGCTTCTCAGTGTCTCTGCGTCTCAGAGTCTCCGCGTCTCAGCGTGTAAGCGTCTCTGTGTCTCAGAGTCTCTGCATCTCAGAGTCTCTGCGTCTCAGAGTCTCTGTGTCTCAGAGTCTCTGCGTCTCAGAGTCTCTGCGTCTCTGCGCCTCAGAGTCTCCGCGTCTCAGCGTGTAAGCGTCTCTGCGTCTTAGAGTCTCTGTGTCTCAGAGTCTCTGCGTCTCAGTGTCTCAGAGTCTCAGTGTCTCTGCTTCTCAGTGTCTCTGCGTCTCAGAGTCTCTGCGTCTCAGAGTCTCTGTGTCTCAGAGTCTCAGAGTCTCAGAGTCTCTGCGTCTCAGCTTCTCAGAGTCTCAGAGTCTCTGCGTCTCTGCGTCTCAGAGTCTCTGCGTCTCAGAGTCTCCGCGTCTCAGCGTGTAAGCGTCTCTGCGTCTTAGAGTCTCTGTGTCTCAGAGTCTCTGCGTCTCAGAGTCTCTGCGTCTCAGAGTCTCTGTGTCTCAGTGTCTCTGCGTCTCAGTGTCTCAGAGTCTCAGTGTCACTGCTTCTCAGAGTCTCTGCGTCTCAGAGTCTCTGCGTCTCAGAGTCTCTGCGTCTCAGAGTCTCTGCGTCTCAGTGTCTCTGCGTCTCAGTGTCTCAGAGTCTCAGTGTCTCTGCGTCTTAGAGTCTCTGTGTCTCAGAGTCTCTGCGTCTCAGCGTCTCAGAGTCTCTGCGTCTCAGTGTCTCAGAGTCTCAGTGTCTCTGCTTCTCAGAGTCTCTGCGTCTCAGAGTCTCTGCGTCTCAGTGTCTCAGATTCTCTGCATCGCACAGTCACTGCGTCTCACCGTCTCTGCGTCTCAGGGTGTCTGTGTCTCTGCGTCTCAGAGTCTCAGAGTCTCTGTGTCTCAGTGTCTCTGCGTCTCAGAGTCTCTGCGTCTCAGTGTCTCTGCGATTCAGTGTCTCAGAGTCTCAGTGTCTCTGCTTCTCAGTGTCTCTGCGTCTCATAGTCTCTGCGTCTCATAGTCTCTGCGTCTCATAGTCCCTGCGTCTCATCGTCTCTGCGTCTCAGCGTCTCTGCGTCTCAGCGTCTCAGTGTCTCTGCGTCTCATAGTCTCTGCGTCTCAGAGTCTCTGAGTCTCAGTGTCTCTGCCTCCCAGACTCTCTGCCTCTCAGAGTCTCTGCGTCTCAGAGTCTCTGCGTCTCTGCGTCTCATCGTCTCTGCGTCTCATCTCTCTGCGTCTCAGTGTCTCCGCCTCCCAGACTCTCTACGTCTCAGAGTCTCTGCGTCTCAGTGTCTCTGCGTCTCAGTGTCTCGGCGTCTCAGTGTCTCTGCGTCTCAGCGTCTCATCGTCTCTGCGTCTCAGAGTCTCTGCGTCTCAGCGTCTCAGAGTCTCAGTGTCTCTGCTTCTCAGTGTCTCTGCGTCTCAGAGACTCTGCGTCTCAGAGACTCTGCGTCTCAGAGTCTCTGTGTCTCAGAGTCTCTGCGTCTCAGCGTCTCTGCGTCTCAGAGTCTCTGCGTCTCAGAGTCTCCGCGTCTCAGCGTGTAAGCGTCTCTGCGTCTTAGAGTCTCTGTGTCTCAGAGTCCCTGCTTCTCAGAGTCTCTGCTTCTCAGAGTCTCTGCATCTCAGAGTCTCTGCGTCTCAGAGTCTCCGCGTCTCAGCGTGTAAGCGTCTCTGCGTCTTAGCAGAGTCTTTGCGTCTCAGAGACTCTGCGTCTCAGAGACTCTGCGTCTCAGAGTCTCTGTGTCTCAGAGTCTCTGTGTCTCAGCGTCTCTGCGTCTCAGAGTCTCTGCGTCTCAGAGTCTCCGCGTCTCAGCGTGTAAGCGTCTCTGCGTCTTAGAGTCTTTGTGTCTCAGAGTCTCTGCATCTCAGAGTCTCTGCGTCTCAGAGTCTCTGTGTCTCAGAGTCTCTGCGTCTCAGTGTCTCTGCGTCTCAGAGTCTCTGCGTCTCAGAGTCTCAGTGTCTCTGCTTCTCAGTGTCTCATCGTCTCAGAGTCTCTGCGTCTCAGAGTCTCTGCGTCTCAGTGTCTCAGATTCTCTGCATCGCACAGTCGCTGCGTCTCACCGTCTCTGCGTCTCAGGGTGTCTGTGTCTCTGCGTCTCAGAGTCTCAGTGTCTCTGTGTCTCAGAGTCTCTGCGTCTCAGTGTCTCAGAGTCTCAGTGTCTCTGCGTCTCAGAGTCTCTGCGTCTCAGAGTCTCTGTGTCTCAGCGTCTCTGCGTCTCAGCGTCTCAGAGTCTCTGCATCTCAGAGTCTCTGCGTCTCAGAGTCTCCGCGTCTCAGCGTGTAAGCGTCTCTGCGTCTTAGAGTCTCTGTGTCTCAGAGTCCCTGCTTCTCAGAGTCTCTGCTTCTCAGAGTCTCTGCATCTCAGAGTCTCTGCGTCTCAGAGTCTCCACGTCTCAGCGTGTAAGCGTCTCTGCGTCTTAGAGTCTCTGTGTCTCAGAGTCTCTGCGTCTCAGTGTCTCAGAGTCTCAGTGTCTCTGCTTCTCAGTGTCTCTGCTTCTCAGTGTCTCTGCGTCTCAGAGTCTCTGCGTCTCAGAGTCTCTGCGCCTCAGAGTCTCTCCGCGTCTCAGCGTGTAAGCGTCTCTGCTTCTTAGAGTCTCTGTGTCTCAGAGTCTCTGCGTCTCATTGTCTCAGAGTCTCAGTGTCTCTGCTTCTCAGTGTCTCTGCGTCTCAGAGTCTCTGCGTCTCAGAGTCTCTGTGTCTCAGAGTCTCTGCGTCTCAGAGTCTCAGAGTCTCTGCGTCTCTGCGTCTCAGAGTCTCTGCGTCTCAGAGTCTCTGCGTCTCAGATTATCTGAGCATCTCTGTGTCTCAGCGTCTCAGCGACTCAGCGTCTCTGCGTCTCAGACTCTCTGCATCTGACAGTCGCTGCGTCTCAGCGTCTCTGCGCCTCAGCGTGTCTGTGTCTCAGAGTCTCTGCATCTCAGATTCTCTGCGTCTCAGAGTCTCTGCGTCTCAGACTCTCTGCGTCTCAGACTCTCTGCGTCTCAGACTCTCTGCGTCTCAGAGTCTCTGCGTCTCAGAGTCTCTGCGTCTCAGAGTCTCTGCGTCTCAGAGTCTCTGCGTCTCAGATTCTCTGCGTCTCTGAGTCTCTGCGTCTCTGAGTCTCTGCGTCTCTGAGTCTCTGCGTCTCTGTGTCTTATAGTCTCAGCGTCTCAGAGTCTCGGAGTCTCAGTGTCTCTGCGTCTCAGTATCTCCGCCTCTCATAGTCTCTGCGTCTCAGTGTCTCTGCGTCTCAGTGTCTCTGCGTCTCAGTGTCTCTGCGTGTCAGTGTCTCTGCTCTCAGAGTCTCTGCGCCTCAGCGTCTCTGCGTCTCAGCGTCTCTGCGTCTCAGTGTATCTACGTATCAGAGTCTCTGAGTCTCAGAGTCTCTGCGTCTCTGTCTCTGCGTCTCAGTGTCTCTGCGTCTCTGTGTCTCTGCTCTCAGTGTCTCTGCGCCTCAGCGTCTCTGCGTCTCAGCGTCTCTGCGTCTCAGTGTCTCTGCGTCTCACTGTCTCTGCGTCTCATAGTCTCTGCGTCTCATAGTCTCTGCGTCTCAGTGTCTCCGCCTCGCAGACTCTCTGCGTCTCAGTGTCTCTGCGTCTCAGTGTCTGTGCGTCTCGGTGTCCCTGCGTCTCGGAGTCCCTGCGTCTCAGTGACTCTTCGTCTCAGTGTCTCTGCTCTCAGAGTCTCTGCGCCTCAGCGTCTCTGCGTCTCAGCGTCTCTGCGTCTCACTGTCTCTGCGTCTCAGTGTCTCTGCGTCTCAGTGTCTCTGCGTCTCAGTGTCTCCGCCTCGCAGACTCTCTGCGTCTCAGTGTCTCTGCGTCTCAGTGTCTCTGCGTCTCGGTGTCCCTGCGTCTCGGAGTCCCTGCGTCTCAGTGTCTCTGCGTCTCAGTGTCTCAGTGTCTCAGTGTCTCTGTGTCTCTGTGCCTCTGCGTCTCAGCGTCTCTGCGTCTCAGTGTCTCTGCGTCCCTGTGTCTCAGTGTCTCAATGTCTCTGCGTCTCTGCGTCTCATAGTCTCTGCGTCTCATAGTCTCTGCGTCTCAGTGTCTCTGCGTCTCTGTGTCTCTGTGTCTCAGTGTCTCTGCGTCTCAGAGAGTCTGCGTCTCAGATTCACTGCGTCTCAGTGTCTCTGCGTCTCAGTGTCTCCGCCTCTCAGAGTCTCTGCGTCTTAGTGTCTTGGCGTCTCAGTGTCTCGGCGTCTCAGAGTCTGCGTCTCAGTGTCTCTGCATCTCAGAGTGTCTGCGTCTCAGTATCTCTGCGTCTCTGCGTCTTAGAGTCCCTGCGTCTCAGAGTCCCTGCGACTCAGTGTCTCTGCATCTCTGCGTCTTAGCTTCTCTGTGTCTCAGTGTCTCTGCGCCTCAGTGTCTCAGAGTCTCTGCGTCTCAGTGTCTCTGCGTCTCAGTGTCACTGTGTCTCAGTGTCTCTGCGTCTTAGCTTCTCTGCGTCTCAGTGTCTCTGCGTCTCTGCGTCTTAGAGTCTCTGCGTCTCAGTGTCTCTGCGTCTCCGTGTCTCAGAGTCTCTGCGTCTCAGTGTCTCTGCGTCTCCATGTCTCTGCGTCTCAGTGTCTCTGCGTCTCAGTGTCTCTGCGTCTCAGTGTCTCTGCGTCTCAGTGTCTCAGTGTCTCAGCGTCTCAGTGTCTCTGCGCCTCAGTGTATGTGCGTCTCAGTGTCTGTGCGTCTCAGTGTCTGTGCGTCTCAGTGTCTCTGCGTCGCAGTGTCTGTGCGTCTCAGTGTCTCTGCGTCTCAGTGTCTCTGCGTCATTGCGTCTCTGCGTCTCAGTGTCTCTGCGTCTCAGTGTCACTGTGTCTCAGTGTCTCTGCGTCTTAGCTTCTCTGCGTCTCAGTGTCTCTGCGTCTCTGCGTCTTAGAGTCTCTGCGTCTCAGTGTCTCTGCGTCTCCGTGTCTCAGAGTCTCTGCGTCTCAGTGTCTCTGCGTCTCCATGTCTCTGCGTCTTAGAGTCTCTGCGTCTCAGTGTCTCTGCGTCTCCGTGTCTCAGTGTCTCTGCGTCTCAGTGTCTGTGCGTCTCAGTGTCTCTGCGTCGCAGTGTCTGTGCGTCTCAGTGTCTCTGCGTCTCTGTGTCTCTGCGTCTCGGCGTCTCAGCGTCTCAGCGTCTCTGCGTCTCAGAGTCCCTGCGTCTCTGAGTCCCTGCGTCTCAGAGTCCCTGCGTCTCAGAGTCCCTGCGTCTCAGAGTCACTGCGTCTCAGCGTCTCAGCGTCTCTGCGCCTCACAGTCTCTGCGTCTCAGATTTTCTGCGTCTCACAGTCTCTGCGTCTCAGACTCTCTGCGTCTCAAAGTCTCTGCGTCTCAAAGTCTCTGCGACTCAGCCTCTCTGCGTCTCAGCGTCTCAGCCTCTCAGTGTCTCTGCGTCTCAGTGTCTCAGTGTCTCAGTGTCTCTGTGTCTCTGTGCCTCTGCGTCTCTGCGTCTCAGCGTCTCTGCGTCTCAGTGTCTCTGCGTCCCTGTGTCTCAGTGTCTCAATGTCTCTGCGTCTCTGCGTCTCATAGTCTCTGCGTCTCATAGTCTCTGCGTCTCAGAGTCTCTGTGCCTCAGAGTCTCTGTGTCTCAGCGTCTCTGCGTCTCAGAGTCTCTGCATCTCAGAGTCTCCGCGTCTCAGCGTGTAAGCGTCTCTGCTTCTTAGAGTCTCTGTGTCTCAGAGTCTCTGCATCTCAGAGTCTCTGCGTCTCAGAGTCTCTGCGTCTCAGAGTCTCTGCGTCTCAGTGTCTCTGCGTCTCAGAGTCTCTGCGTCTCAGTGTCTCAGAGTCTGAGTGTCTCTGCTTCTCAGTGTCTCTGCGTCTCAGAGTCTCTGCGTCTCAGTGTCTCTGCGTCTCACAGTCTCTGTGTCGCAGCGTCTCAGACTCTCTGCGTCTCAAAGTCTCTGCGTCACAGAGTCTCTGCGGCTCAGTGTCTCTGCGTCTCAGTGTCTCCGCCTCTCATAGTCTTTGTGTCTCAGAGTCCCTGCGTCTCAGTGTCTCTGCGTCTCAGTGTCTCTGCGTCTCAGTGTCTCTGCGTCTCATAGTCTCCGCCTCCCAGAGTCTCTGCGTCTCAGAGTCCCTGCGTCTCAGTGTCCCTGCATCTCAGTGTCCCTGCGTCTCAGTGTCTCTGCGTCTCAGTGTCTCTGCATCTCAGTGTCTCTGCGTCTCTGTGTCTCTGCGTCTCTGTGTCTCTGCGTCTCAGTGTCTCTGCGTCTCAGTGTCTCCGCCTCCCAGACTCTCTGCGTCTCAGAGTCCCTGCGTCTCAGTGTCCCTGCGTCTCAGTGTCCCTGCGTCTCAGTGTCCCTGCGTCTCAGTGTCTCTGCGTCTCAGTGTCTCTGCGTCTCAGTGTCTCTGCGTCTCTGTGTCTCTGCGTCTCTGTGTCTCTGCGTCTCAGTGTCTCTGCGTCTCAGTGTCTCCGCCTCCCAGACTCTCTGCGTCTCAGAGTCCCTGCGTCTCAGTGTCCCTGCATCTCAGTGTCCCTGCGTCTCAGTGTCTCTGCGTCTCAGTGTCTCTGCGTCTCAGTGTCTCTGCGTCTCTGTGTCTCTGCGTCTCTGTGTCTCTGCGTCTCAGTGTCTCCGCCTCCCAGACTCTCTGCGTCTCAGAGTCTCTGCGGCTCAGTGTCTCTGCGTCTCAGTGTCTCCGCCTCTCATAGTCTTTGTGTCTCAGAGTCCCTGCGTCTCAGTGTCCCTGCGTCTCAGTGTCCCTGCGTCTCAGTGTCTCTGCGTCTCAGTGTCCCTGCGTCTCAGTGTCTCTGCGTCTCAGTGTCTCTGCGTCTCAGAGTCCCTGCGTCTCAGAGTCTCTGCGTCTCAGAGTCTCTGCGTCTCAGACTCTCTGTGTCTCTGCGTCTCAGCGTCTCTGCGTTTCAGCGTCTCAGTGACTCAGCGTCTCTGCGTCTCAGCGTCTCTGCGTCTCAGTGTTTCTGCGTCTCTGCGTCTCAGTGTCTCTGCGTCTCAGTGTCTCTGCGTCCCAGTGTCTCTCGTCTCAGTGTCTCTGCGTCTCAGTGTCTCTGCGTCCCAGTGTCTCTCGTCTCAGTGTCTCTGCTCTCAGAGTCTCTGCGTCTCAGTGTCTCTGCGCCTCAGCGTCTCTGCGCCTCAGAGTCCCTGCGTCTCAGAGTCCCTGCGTCTCAGAGTCCCTGCGTCTCAGAGTCCCTGCGTCTCAGAGTCTATGCGTCTCATAGTCTCTGCGTCTCAGAGTCTATGCGTCTCAGAGTCTCTGCGTCTCAGACTTTCTGCGTCTCAGAGTCTCTGCGTCTCTGCGTCTCAGACTCTCTCCGTCTCAGTGTCTCTACGTCTCAGTGTTTCTGCGTCTCAGTGTCTCTGCTTCTCAGTGTCTCTGCGTGTCAGTGTCTCTGCGTGTCAGTGTCTCTGCGTGTCAGTGTCTCAGCGTGTCAGTGTCTCTGCGTCTCAGTGTCTCTGCGTCTCAGTGTCTCTGCGTCTCAGTGTCTCTGCGTCTCAGTGTCTCAGCGACTCAGTGTCTCTGCATCTCAGTGTCTCAGCGACTCAGTGTCTCAGCGTCTCAGAGTCTCTGCGTCTCGGAGTCTCTGCGTCTCAGTGTCTCTGCGTCTCAGAGTCCCTGCGTCTCAGTGTCTCTGCGTCTCAGTGTCTCTGCGTCTCAGAGACTCTGTCTCAGAGTCTCTGCGTCTCAGAGCCTCTGTGTCTCAGCGTCTCAGCGTCTCAGAGTCTCTGCGTCTCAGAGTCTCCGCGTCTCAGCGTGTAAGCGTCTCTGCGTCTTAGAGTCTCTGTGTCTCAGAGTCTCTGCGTCTCAGAGTTTCTGCGTCTCAGATTATCTGTGTCTGAGCATCTCTGTGTCTCAGCGTCTCAGCGACTCAGCGTCTCTGCGTCTCAGACTCTCTGCATCTCACAGTCGCTGCGTCTCAGCGTCTCTGCGTCTCAGCGTGTCTGTGTCTCAGAGTCTCTGCATCTCAGCGTCTCTGCGTCTCACAGTCTCTGTGTCGCAGCGTCTCAGATTCTCTGCGTCTCACAGTCTCTGCGTCTCAGACTCTCTGCGTCTCAGACTCTCTGCGTCTCAAAGTCTCTGCGTCTCAGACTCTCTGCGTCTCAAAGTCTCTGCATCTCAGAGTCTCTGCGTCTCAGAGTCTCCGCCTCCCAGACTCTCTGCGTCTCAGAGTAACTGCGTCTCTGTGTCCCTGCATCTCAGTGTCCCTGCGTCTCAGTGTCTCTGCGTCTCAGTGTCTCTGCGTCTCAGTGTCTCTGCGTCTCAGTGTCTCTGCGTCTCTGTGTCTCTGCGTCTCTGTGTCTCTGCGTCTCAGAGTCTCTGCGTCTCAGTGTCTCTGCGACTCAGAGTCTCTGCGTCTCAGAGTCTCTGCGTCTCACAGTCTATGTGTCGCAGCGTCTCAGACTCTCTGCGTCTCAAAGTCTCTGCGTCTCAGAGTCTCTGCGGCTCAGTGTCTCTGTTTCTCAGTGTCTCCGCCTCTCATAGTCTTTGTGTCTCAGTGTCCCTGCATCTCAGTGTCTCTGCGTCTCAGTGTCTCTGCGTCTCAGTGTCTCTGCGTCTCAGTGTCTCTGCGTCTCAGAGTCTCTGCGTCTCAGCGTCTCTGCGTTTCATAGTCTCTGCGTCTCATAGTCTCTGCGTCTCATAGTCTCTGCGTCTCAGAGTCCCTGCGTCTCAGAGTCTCAGCGTCTCAGTTTCTCTGCGTCTCTGCGTCTCAGTGTCTCTGTGTCTCTGCGTCTCAGTGTCTCTGCGTCTCAGTGTCTCTGCGTCTCAGTGTCTCTGCGTCTCAGTGTCTCTGCGTCTCTGCGTCTCAGCGTCTCTGCGTCTCAGCGTCTCAGTGTCTCTGCGTCTCTGCGTCTCTACGTCTCTGCGTCTCAGTGTCTCTGCGTCTCAGTGTCTCTGCGTCTCATCGTCTCTGCGTCTCATCGTCTCTGCGTCTCATCGTCTCTGCGTCTCATCGTCTCTGCGTCTCATCGTCTCTGCGTCTCAGAGTCTCTGAGTCTCAGTGTCTCCGCCTCCCAGACTCTCTGCGTCTCAGAGTCTCTGCGTCTCAGTGTCTCTGCGTCTCAGTGTCTCTGCGTCTCAGAGTCTCTGCGTCTCAGTGTCTCAGTGTCTCTGCGTCTCTGCGTCTCAGTGTCTCTGTGTCCCATAGTCTCTGCGTCTCAGAGTCTCTGAGTCTCAGTGTCTCCGCCTCCCAGACTCTCTGCGTCTCAGAGTCTCTGCGTCTCAGTGTCTCTGCGTCTCAGTGTCTCTGCGTCTCAGAGTCTCTGCGTCTCTGCGTCTCAGTGTCTCAGCGTCTCTGCGTCTCTGCGTCTCTGTGTCTCAGTGTCTCTGTGTCCCATAGTCTCTGCGTCGCAGAGTCTCTGAGTCTCAGTGTCTCCGCCACCCGGAATCTCTGCGTCTCAGAGTCTCTGCGTCTCAGTGTCTCTGCGTCTCAGTGTATCCGCCTCTCAGAGTCCCTGCGTCTCAGAGTCCCTGCGTCTCAGAGTCTCTGTGTCTCAGACTCTCTGCGTCTCAGCGTCTCATCGTCTCTGCGTCTCAGAGTCTCTGCGTCTCAGTGTCTCTGCGTCTCAGTGTCTCAGAGTCTCAGTGTCTCTGCTTCTCAGTGTCTCTGCGTCTCAGAGTCTCTGCGTCTCAGAGTCACTGTGCCTCAGAGTCTCTGTGTCTCAGCGTCTCTGCGTCTCAGTCTCTGCGTCTCAGAGTCTCCGCATCTCAGCGTGTAAGCGTCTCTGCGTCTTAGAGTCTCTGTGTCTCAGAGTTTCTGCGTCTCAGTGTCTCTGCGTATCAGTGTCTCAGAGTCTCAGTGTCTCTGATTCTCTGTGTCTCTGCGTCTCAGAGTCTCTGCGTCTCAGTGTCTCTGCGACTCTGAGTCTCTGCGTCTCAGAGTCTCTGCGTCTCAGAGTCTCTGCGTCTCAGAGTCTCTGCGTCTCAGAGTTTCTGCGTCTCAGATTATCTGTGTCTGAGCATCTCTGTGTCTCAGCGTCTCAGAGACTCAGCGTCTCTGCCTCTCAGACTCTCTGCATCTCACAGTCGCTGCGTCTCAGTGTCTCTGCGTCTCAGCGTCTCAGTGTCTCAGTGTCTCTGCGTCTCTGCGTCTCTACGTCTCTGCGTCTCAGTGTCTCTGCGTCTCAGTGTCTCTGCGTCTCTGCGTCTCAGTGTCTCATCGTCTCTGCGTCTCAGAGTCTCTGCGTCTCATCGTCTCTGCGTCTCAGAGTCCCTGCGTCTCAGTGTCTCTGCGTCTCAGTGTCTCTGCGTCTCAGTGTCTCTGCGTCTCAGTGTCTCTGCGTCTCAGTGTCTCTGCGTCTCTGTGTCTCTGCGTCTCAGTGTCTCTGCGTCTCAGTGTCTCCGCCTCCCAGACTCTCTGCGTCTCAGAGTCTCTGCGTCTCAGTGTCTCTGTGTCTCAGAGTCTCTGCGTCTCAGTGTCTCAGTGTCTCTGCTTCTCAGTGTCTCTGCGTCTCAGAGTCTCTGCGTCTCAGCGTCTCTGCGTCTCATAGTCTCTGCGTCTCACAGTCTCTGCGTCTCAGAGTCCCTGCGTCTCAGAGTCTCAGCGTCTCAGTTTCTCTGCATCTCTGCGTCTCTGCGTGTCAGTGTCTCTGCGTGTCAGTGTCTCTGCGTGTCAGTGTCTCTGCGTCTCAGCGTCTCTGCGTCTCATAGTCTCTGCGTCTCACAGTCTCTGCGTCTCAGAGTCCCTGCGTCTCAGAGTCTCAGCGTCTCAGTTTCTCTGCATCTCTGCGTCTCTGCGTGTCAGTGTCTCTGCGTGTCAGTGTCTCTGCGTGTCAGTGTCTCTGCGTCTCAGTGTCTCTGCGTCTCATAGTCTCTGCGTCTCAGTGTCTCTGCGTCTCTGCGTCTCAATGTCTCTGCGTCTCTGCGTCTCAGTGTCTCTGCGTCTCTGCGTCTCAATGTCTCTGCGTCTCTGCGTCTCAGTGTCTCTGCGTCTCTGCGTCTCAATGTCTCTGCGTCTCTGCGTCTCAGCGTCTCTGCGTCTCTGCGTCTCAGCGTCTCTGCGTCTCTGCGTCTCAGTGTCTCTGCGTCTCAGTGTCTCTGCGTCTCAGTGTCTCTGCGTCTCTGCGTCTCAGTGTCTCATCGCCTCTGCGTCTCAGAGTCTCTGCGTCTCATCGTCTCTGCGTCTCAGAGTCCCTGCGTCTCAGTGTCTCTGCGTCTCAGTGTCTCTGCGTCTCAGTGTCTCATCGTCTCTGCGTCTCAGAGTCTCTGCGTCTCATCGTCTCTGCGTCTCAGAGTCCCTGCGTCTCAGCGTCTCAGCGTCTCAGTGTCTCTGCTTCTCAGTGTCTCTGCGTCTCAGCGTCTCTGCGTCTCAGCGTCTCTGCGTCTCAGCGTCTCTGTGTCTCACAGTCTCTGCGTGTCAGAGTCCCTGCGACTCAGAGTCTCGGCGTCTCAGTTTCTCTGCATCTCTGCGTGTCAGTTTCTCTGCGTGTCAGTGTCTCTGCGTGTCAGTGTCTCTGCGTGTCAGTGTCTCTGCGTCTCAGTGTCTCTGCGTCTCATAGTCTCTGCGTCTCATAGTCTCTGCGTCTCAGTGTCTCAGCGACTCAGTGTCTCTGCGTCTCAGCGTCTCAGTGTCTCTGCGTCTCAGTGTCTCTGCGTCTCATAGTCTCTGCGTCTCATAGTCTCTGCGCCTCAGAGTCCCTGCGTCTCAGAGTCTCAGCGTCTCAGTTTCTCTGCGTCTCTGCGTCTCAGTGTCTCTGTGTCTCTGTGTCTCTGCGTCTCATAGTCTCTGCGTTCTCAGAGTCTCTGAGTCTCAGTGTCTCCGCCTCCCAGACTCTCTGCGTCTCAGCGTCTCTGCGTCTCAGTGTCTCTGCGTCACATAGTCTCTGCGTCTCATACTCGCTGCGTCTCAGAGTCCCTGCGTCTCAGAGTCTCAGCGCCTCAGTTTCTCTGCGTCTCTGTGTCTCTGCGTCTCTGCGTCTCAGTGTCTGTGCGTCTCAGTGTCTCTGCGTCTCAGTGTCTGTGCGTCTCAGTGTCTCTGCGTCTCAATGTCTCTGCGTCTCTGCGTCTCAGCGTCTCTGCGTCTCTGCGTCTCTACGTCTATGCGTCTCAGTGTCTCTGCGTCTCAGTGTCTCTGCGTCTCAGTGTCTCATCGTCTCTGCGTCTCAGAGTCTCTGCGTCTCATCGTCTCTGCGTCTCATCGTCTCTGCGTCTCATCGTCTCTGCGTCTCAGAGTCTCTGCGTCTCAGCGTCTCATCGTCTCTGCGTCTCAGATTCTCTGCGTCTCAGCGTCTCTGCGTCTCATCGTCTCTGCGTCTCATCGTCTCATCGTCTCTGCATCTCAGAGTCTCTGCGTCTCAGAGTCTCTGCGTCTCAGCGTCTCTGCGTCTCAGCGTCTCTGCGTCTCTGTGTCTCAGTGTCTCTGTGTCTCATAGTCTCTGCGTCTCAGAGTCTCTGAGTCTCAGTGTCTCCGCCTCCCAGACTCTCTGCGTCTCAGAGTCTCTGCGTCTCAGTGTCTCTGCGTCTCAGTCTCCGCGTCTCAGCGTGTAAGCGTCTCTGCGTCTTAGAGTCTCTGTGTCTCAGAGTCTCTGCATCTCAGAGTCTCTGCGTCTCAGAGTCTCTGCGTCTCAGAGTCTCTGCGTCTCAGTGTCTCTGCGTCTCAGAGTCTCTGCGTCTCAGTGTCTCAGAGTCTCAGTGTCTCTGCTTCTCAGTGTCTCTGCGTCTCAGAGTCTCTGCGTATCAGTGTCTCTGCGACTCAGAGTCTCTGTGTCTCAGAGTCTCTGCGTCTCAGAGTCTCTGCGTCTCAGAGTTTCTGCGTCTCAGAGTCTCTGCGTCTCACAGTCTCTGTGTCGCAGCGTCTCAGATTCTCTGCGTCTCACAGTCTCTGTGTCGCAACGTCTCAGATTCTCTGCGTCTCACAGTCTCTGCGTCTCAGACTCTCTGCGTCTCAGACTCTCTGCGTCTCAGACTCTCTGCGTCTCAAAGACTGCGTCTCAGAGTCTCTGCGGCTCAGTGTCTCTGCGTCTCAGTGTCTCCGCCTCTCATAGTCTTTGTGTCTCAGAGTCCCTGCGTCTCAGTGTCCCTGCGTCTCAGTGTCTCTGCGTCTCAGTGTCTCTGCATCTCAGTGTCTCTGCGTCTCAGTGTCTCTCGTCTCAGTATCTGTGCTCTCAGAGTCTCTGCGTCTCAGTGTCTCTGCGCCTCAGCGTCTCTGCACCTCAGCGTCTCTGCGTCTCAGAGTCCCTGCGTCTCAGAGTCCCTGCGTCTCAGTGTCTCTGCGTCTCAGTGTCTCTGCGTCTCAGTGTCTCTGCGTCTCTGTGTCTCTGCGTCTCAGTGTCTCCGCCTCCCAGACTCTCTGCGTCTCAGAGTCTCTGCGTCTCAGTGTCTCTGCGTCTCAGTGTCTCTGCGTCTCAGAGTCCTGCGTCTCAGAGTCCCTGCGTCTCAGAGTCCCTGCGTCTCAGAGTCTCTGCGTCTCAGACTCTCTGTGTCTCTGCATCTCAGCGTCTCAGCGTCTCTGCGTCTCTGAGTCTCAGTGTCTCTGCGTCTCAGCGTCTCTGAGTCCCTGCGTCTCATAGTCCCTGCGTCTCAGAGTCCCTGCGTCTCAGAGTCCCTGCGTCTCAGTGTCCCTGCGTCTCAGCGTCTCTGCGTCTCAGCGTCCCTGCGTCTCACAGTCTCTGCGTCTCAGCGTCTCTGCTTCTCAGATTCTCTGCGTCTCACAGTCTCTGCGTCTCAGACTCTCTGCGTCTCAAAGTCTCTGCGTCTCAGACTCTCTGCGTCTCAGCATCTCTGCGTCTCAGCGAATCAGCGTCTCTGCGTCTCAGTGTCTCTGCGTCTCAGTGTCTCTGCGACTCAGTGTCTCTGCGTCTCTGCGTCTTAGTGTCTCTGCGTCTCAGTGTCTCTGCGTCTCAGTGACTGTGCGTCTCAGTGTCTCTGCGTCTCAGTGTCTCTGCGTCTCAGTGTCTCTGCGTCTCAGTGTCTCTGCGTCTCAGTGTCTGTGCGTCTCAGTGACTCTGCGTCTCAATGTCTCAGTGTCTCTGCGTCTCAGTGTCTCTGCGTCTCAGTGTCTCTGCGTCTCAGCGTCTCAGCGTCTCTGCGTCTCTACGTCTCTACGTCTCTGCGTCTCTGCGTCTCAGTGTCTCTGCGTCTCAGTGTCTCTGCGTCTCTGCGTCTCTGAGTCTCAGTGTCTCCGCCTCCCAGACTCTTTGCGTCTCAGACTCTCTGCGTCTCAGAGTCTCTGCGTCTCAGAGTCTCTGCGTCTCAGTGTCTCTGCGTCTCAGAGTCTCTGCGTCTCAGTGTCTCAGAGTCTCAGTGTCTCTGCTTCTCAGTGTCTCTGCGTCTCAGAGTCTCTGCGTATCAGTGTCTCTGCGACTCAGAGTCTCTGTGTCTCAGAGTCTCTGCGTCTCAGAGTCTCTGCGTCTCAGAGTTTCTGCGTCTCAGAGTCTCTGCGTCTCACAGTCTCTGTGTCGCAGCGTCTCAGATTCTCTGCGTCTCACAGTCTCTGCGTCTCAGACTCTCTGCGTCTCAGACTCTCTGCGTCTCAGACTCTCTGCGTCTCAAAGACTGCGTCTCAGAGTCTCTGCGGCTCAGTGTCTCTGCGTCTCAGTGTCTCCGCCTCTCATAGTCTTTGTGTCTCAGAGTCCCTGCGTCTCAGTGTCCCTGCGTCTCAGTGTCTCTGCGTCTCAGTGTCTCTGCATCTCAGTGTCTCTGCGTCTCAGTGTCTCTCGTCTCAGTATCTGTGCTCTCAGAGTCTCTGCGTCTCAGTGTCTCTGCGCCTCAGCGTCTCTGCACCTCAGCGTCTCTGCGTCTCAGAGTCCCTGCGTCTCAGAGTCCCTGCGTCTCAGTGTCTCTGCGTCTCAGTGTCTCTGCGTCTCAGTGTCTCTGCGTCTCAGTGTCTCTGCGTCTCTGTGTCTCTGCGTCTCAGTGTCTCCGCCTCCCAGACTCTCTGCGTCTCAGAGTCTCTGCGTCTCAGTGTCTCTGCGTCTCAGTGTCTCTGCGTCTCAGAGTCCTGCGTCTCAGAGTCCCTGCGTCTCAGAGTCCCTGCGTCTCAGAGTCTCTGCGTCTCAGACTCTCTGTGTCTCTGCATCTCAGCGTCTCAGCGTCTCTGCGTCTCTGAGTCTCAGTGTCTCTGCGTCTCAGCGTCTCTGAGTCCCTGCGTCTCATAGTCCCTGCGTCTCAGAGTCCCTGCGTCTCAGAGTCCCTGCGTCTCAGTGTCCCTGCGTCTCAGCGTCTCTGCGTCTCAGCGTCCCTGCGTCTCACAGTCTCTGCGTCTCAGCGTCTCTGCTTCTCAGATTCTCTGCGTCTCACAGTCTCTGCGTCTCAGACTCTCTGCGTCTCAAAGTCTCTGCGTCTCAGACTCTCTGCGTCTCAGCATCTCTGCGTCTCAGCGAATCAGCGTCTCTGCGTCTCAGTGTCTCTGCGTCTCAGTGTCTCTGCGACTCAGTGTCTCTGCGTCTCTGCGTCTTAGTGTCTCTGCGTCTCAGTGACTGTGCGTCTCAGTGTCTCTGCGTCTCAGTGTCTCTGCGTCTCAGTGTCTCTGCGTCTCAGTGTCTCTGCGTCTCAGTGTCTCTGCGTCTCAGTGTCTGTGCGTCTCAGTGACTCTGCGTCTCAATGTCTCAGTGTCTCTGCGTCTCAGTGTCTCTGCGTCTCAGCGTCTCTGCGTCTCAGAGTCCCTGCGTCTCAGAGTCCCTGCGTCTCAGTGTCTCTGCGTCTCAGTGTCTCTGCGTCTCAGTGTCTCTGCGTCTCTGTGTCTCTGCGTCTCAGTGTCTCCGCCTCCCAGACTCTCTGCGTCTCAGAGTCTCTGCGTCTCAGTGTCTCTGCGTCTCAGTGTCTCTGCGTCTCAGAGTCCTGCGTCTCAGAGTCCCTGCGTCTCAGAGTCCCTGCGTCTCAGAGTCTCTGCGTCTCAGACTCTCTGTGTCTCTGCATCTCAGCGTCTCAGCGTCTCAGCGTCTCTGCGTCTCTGAGTCTCAGTGTCTCTGCGTCTCAGCGTCTCTGAGTCCCTGCGTCTCATAGTCCCTGCGTCTCAGAGTCCCTGCGTCTCAGAGTCCCTGCGTCTCAGTGTCCCTGCGTCTCAGCGTCTCTGCGTCTCAGCGTCCCTGCGTCTCACAGTCTCTGCGTCTCAGCGTCTCTGCTTCTCAGATTCTCTGCGTCTCACAGTCTCTGCGTCTCAGACTCTCTGCGTCTCAAAGTCTCTGCGTCTCAGACTCTCTGCGTCTCAGCATCTCTGCGTCTCAGCGAATCAGCGTCTCTGCGTCTCAGTGTCTCTGCGTCTCAGTGTCTCTGCGTCTCTGCGTCTTAGTGTCTCTGCGTCTCAGTGTCTCTGCGTCTCAGTGACTGTGCGTCTCAGTGTCTCTGCGTCTCAGTGTCTCTGCGTCTCAGTGTCTCTGCGTCTCAGTGTCTCTGCGTCTCAGTGTCTGTGCGTCTCAGTGACTCTGCGTCTCAATGTCTCAGTGTCTCTGCGTCTCAGTGTCTCTGCGTCTCAGTGTCTCTGCGTCTCAGCGTCTCAGCGTCTCTGCGTCTCTACGTCTCTACGTCTCTGCGTCTCTGCGTCTCAGTGTCTCTGCGTCTCAGTGTCTCTGCGTCTCTGCGTCTCTGAGTCTCAGTGTCTCCGCCTCCCAGACTCTTTGCGTCTCAGACTCTCTGCGTCTCAGAGTCTCTGCGTCTCAGAGTCTCTGCGTCTCAGCGTCGCTGCGTCTCAGCATCTCTGCGTCTCAGCGTCTCTGCGTCTCAGTGTCACGGCGTCTCAGTGTCTCGGCGTCTCAGTGTCTCGGCGTCTCAGCGTCTCGGCGTCTCAGCGTCTCAGAGTCTCGGCGTTTCAGCGTCTCAGAGTCTCTGCGTCTCAGAATCTTTGCGTCTCAGTGTCTCAGAGTCTCACTGTCTCTGCTTCTCAGTGTCTCTGCGTCTCAGAGTCTCTGTGTCTCAGAGTCTCTGCGTCTCAGTGTCTCAGAGTCTCAGTGTCTCTGCTTCTCAGTGTCTCTGCGTCTCAGAGTGTCTGCGTCTCAGCGTCTCAGAGTCTCAGTGTCTCTGCGTCTCAGCGTCTCTGCGTCTCAGCGTCTCTGCGTCTCATAGTCTCTGCGTCTCATAGTCTCTGCGTCTCAGAGTCTCTGTGTCTCAGTTTCTCTGCATCTCTGCGTCTCTGCGTGTCAGTGTCTCTGCATGTCAGTTTCTCTGCGTGTCAGTGTCTCTGCGTGTCAGTGTCTCTGCGTGTCAGTGTCTCTGCGTGTCAGTGTCTCTGCGTGTCAGTGTCTCTGCGTCTCAGTGTCTCTGCGTCTCAGAGCCTCTGCGTCTCAGCGTCTCTGCGTCTCATAGTCTCATAGTCTCTGCGTCTCATAGTCTCTGTGTCTCAGAGTCCCTGCGTCTCAGAGTCTCAGCGTCTCAGTTTCTCTGCGTCTCTGCGTCTCAGTGTCTCTGTGTCTCTGTGTCTCTGCGTCTCATAGTCTCTGCGTCTCAGAGTCCCTGAGTCTCAGTGTCTCTGCGTCTCAGAGTCTCTGCGTCTCATAGTCTCTGCGTCTCATAGTCTCTGCGTCTCAGTGTCTCTGCGTCTCAGTGTCTGCGTCTCAGTGTCTGTGCGTCTCAGTGTCTCTGCGTCTCAATGTCTCTGTGTGTCTGCGTTTCTGCGTCTCAGTGTCTCTGCGTCTCAGTGTCTCTGCGTCTCAGTGTCTCTGCGTCTCATCGTCTCTGCGTCTCAGAGTCTCTGCAACTCATCGTCTCTGCGTCTCATCGTCTCTGCGTCTCAGAGTCTCTGCGTCTCAGAGTCTCTGCGTCTCATCGTCTCTGCGTCTCATCGTCTCTGCGTCTCATCGTCTCTGCGTCTCAGAGTCTCAGAGTCTCAGTGTCTCCGCCTCCCAGACTCTCTGCGTCTCAGAGTCTCTGCTTCTCAGTGTCTCTGCGTCTCAGTGTCTCTGCGTCTCAGAGTCTCTGCGTCTCAGTGTCTCAGTGTCTCTGCGTCTCTGCGTCTCTGTGTCTCAGTGTCTCTGTGTCCCATAGTCTCTGCGTCTCAGAGTCTCTGAGTCTCAGTGTCTCCGCCTCCCAGACTCTCTGCGTCTCAGAGTCTCTGCGTCTCAGTGTCTCTGTGTCTCAGTGTCTGTGCGTCTCAGAGTCTCTGCGTCTCTGCGTCTCAGTGTCTCAGCGTCTCTGCGTCTCTGCGTCTCTGTGTCTCAGTGTCTCTGTGTCCCATAGGCTCTGCGTCTCAGAGTCTCTGAGTCTCAGTGTCTCCGCCTCCCAGAATCTCTGCGTCTCAGAGTCTCTGCGTCTCAGTGTCTCTGCGTCTCAGTGTATCCGCCTCTCAGAGTCCCTGCGTCTCAGAGTCCCTGCGTCTCAGAGTCTCTGCGTCTCAGACTCTCTGCGTCTCAGCGTCTCATCGTCTCTGCGTCTCAGAGTCTCTGCGTCTCAGTGTCTCTGCGTCTCAGAGCCTCTGCGTCTCAGTGTCTCAGAGTCTCAGTGTCTCTGCTTCTCAGTGTCTCTGCGTCTCAGAGTCTCTGCGTCTCAGAGTCACTGTGCCTCAGAGTCTCTGTGTCTCAGCGTCTCTGCGTCTCAGTCTCTGCGTCTCAGAGTCTCCGCGTCTCAGCGTGTAAGCGTCTCTGCGTCATAGAGTCTCTGTGTCTCAGAGTCTCTGCGTCTCAGTGTCTCTGATTCTCTGTGTCTCTGCGTCTCAGAGTCTCTGCGTCTCAGTGTCTCTGCGTCTCAGAGTTTCTGCGTCTCAGATTATCTGTGTCTGAGCATCTCTGTGTCTCAGCGTCTCAGCGACTCAGCGTCTCTGCCTCTCAGACTCTCTGCATCTCACAGTCGCTGCGTCTCAGTGTCTCTGCGTCTCAGTGTCTCTGCGTCTCAGTATCTCTGCGTCTCAGCGTCTCTGCGTCTCAGTGTCTCCACGTATCAGAGTCTCCGAATATCAGAGTCTCCGCGTCACTGAGTCTCCGCGTCTCAGTGTCTCGGCGTCTCAGTGTCTCTGCGTCTCAGAGTCTCTGCGTCTCAGATTCTCTGCGTCTCAGTGTCTCTGCATCTCAGTGTCTCTGCGTCTCAGTGTCTCAGCGTCTGATAGTCTCTGCGTCTCAGAGTCTCTGAGTCTCAGTGTCTCTGCCTCTCAGACTCTCTGCGTCTCAGTGTCTCTGCGTCTCATAGTCTCTGCGTTTCAGTGTCTCTGCGTCTCAGAGTCCCTGCGTCTCAGAGTCCCTGTGTCTCAGTGTCTCTATGTCTCTGTGTCTCAGTGTCTCTGCGTCTCAGAGTATTTGCGTCTCAGTGTCTCAGTGTCTCAGCGTCTCATTCTCTCTGCGTCTCAGTGTCTCTGCGTCTCATAGTCTCTGAGCCTCAGTGTCTCTGCATCTCTGCGTCTCTGCGTCTCTGTGTCTCTGCGTCTCAGAGTCCCTGCGTCTCAGAGTCCCTGTGTCTCAGTGTCTCTATGTCTCTGTGTCTCAGTGTCTCTGCGTCTCAGAGTATTTGCGTCTCAGTGTTTCAGTGTCTCAGCGTCTCATTCTCTCTGCGTCTCAGTGTCTCTGCGTCTCATAGTCTCTGAGCCTCAGTGTCTCTGCATCTCTGCGTCTCTGCGTCTCTGTGTCTCTGCGTCTCAGAGTCCCTGCGTCTCAGAGTCCCTGTGTCTCAGTGTCTCTATGTCTCTGTGTCTCAGTGTCTCTGCGTCTCAGAGTATTTGCGTCTCAGTGTCTCAGTGTCTCAGCGTCTCATTCTCTCTGCGTCTCAGCGTCTCTGCGTCTCAGTGTCTCTGCGTCTCTGCGTCTCAGCGTCTCTGCGTCTCAGCGTCTCTGCGTCTCTGTCTCTGTGTCTCAGTGTCTCTGCGTCTCAGTGTCCCTGCGTCTCAGTGTCTCTGCGCCTCAGTGTCTCAGCGTCTCTGCATGTCAGAGTCTCTGTGTCTCAGAGTCTCAGTGTCTCTGCGTCTCAGTGTCTCTGCGTCTCAGTGTCTCTGCACCTCAGTGTCTCAGTGTCTCTGTGTCTCAGTGTTCCTGCGTCTCAGTGTCTCTGCGTCTCAGTGTCTCTGCGTCTCAGTGTCTCTGCGTCTCAGAGTCCCTGCGTCTCAGTGTCTCAGTGTCTCTGCGTCTCAGTGTCTCTGCGTCTCAGTGTCTCTGCGTCTCAGTGTCTCTGCGTCTCAGTGTCTCTGCGTCCCTGCGTCTCTGCATCTCAGTGTCTCTGCGTCTCAGTGTCTCCGCCTCTCACAGTCTCTGCGTCTCAGTGTCTCTGCGTCTCAGAGTCTCTGCGTCTCAGTGTCTCTGCGTCTCAGCGTCTCTGCGTCTCAGCGTCTCATCCTGTCTGCGTCTCAGAGTCTCTGTGTCTCATCGTCTCTGCGTCTCAGTGTCTCTGCGTCTCAGTGTCTCAGTGTCTCTGCGTCTCTGCGTCTCAGTGTCTCAGAGTCTCAGTGTCTCAGTGTCTCTGCGTCTCAATGTGTCAGAGTCTCAGTGTCTCTGCGTCTCAGTGTCTCAGAGTCTCAGTGTCTCAGAGTCTCAGAGTCTCAGTGTCTCTGCGTCTCAGTGTCTCAGAGTCTCAGTGTCTCAGTGTCTCTGCGTCTCAGTGTCTCTGCGTCTCAGTGTCTCTGCGTCTCAGTGTCTCTGCGCCTCAGCGTCTCTGCGTCTCAGCGTCTCAGAGTCTCTGCGTCTCAGTGTCTCTGCGTCTCAGTGTCTCTGCGTCTCAGTGTCTCTGCGTCTCAGCGTCTCTGCGTCTCAGTGTCTCTGCGTCTCAGCGTCTCTGCGTCTCAGCGTCTCTGCGTCTCAGTGTCTCTGCGTCTCAGTGTCTCTGCGTCTCCGCGTCTCAGTGTCTCTGCGTCTCAGTGTCTCTGCGTCTCAGAGTCTCTGCGTCTCAGTGTCTGTGCGTCTCAGTGTCTCCGCCTCTCAGAGTCTCTGCGTCTCAGTGTCTTGGCGTCTCAGTGTCTCGGCATCTCAGAGTGTCTGCGTCTCAGTGTGCCTATGTCTCAGTGTCTCTGCGTCTCTGTGTCTCTGCGTCTCAGCGTCTGTGCGTCCCAGAGTCTCTGCGCCTCAGCTTTTCTGAGTCTCAGAGTCTCTGCATCTCTGCGTCTCTGCATCTCAGAGTCTCTTCGTCTCAGCGTCTCTGTGTCACTGCATCTCTGTGTCTCAGCGTCTCTGCGTCTCAGGGCCTCTGTGTCTCAGTGTTTCTGCGTCTCTGCGTCTCAGCGTCTCAGAGTCTCTGCGTCTCAGTGTCTCTGCGTCTCAGTGTCTCTGCGTCTCAGTGTCTCTGCGTCTCAGCGTCTCCGGGTCTCAGCGTCTCCACGTATCAGAGTCTCCGCATATCAGAGTCTCCGCGTCACTGAGTCTCCGCGTCTCAGTGTCTCGGCGTCTCAGTGTCTCGGCGTCTCAGTGTCTCTGCGTCTCAGTGTCTCTGCGTCTCAGAGTCTCTGCGTCTCAGATTCTCTGCGTCTCAGTGTCTCTGCATCTCAGTGTCTCTGCGTCTCAGTGTCTCAGCGTCTGATAGTCTCTGCCTCTCAGACTCTCTGCGTCTCAGTGTCTCTGCGTCTCATAGTCTCTGCGTTTCAGTGTCTCTGCGTCTCAGAGTCCCTGCGTCTCAGTGTCTCTATGTCTCTGTGTCTCAGTGTCTCTGCGTCTCAGAGTATTTGCGTCTCAGAGTATTTGCGTCTCAGTGTCTCAGCGTCTCATTCTCTCTGCGTCTTAGTTGTCTCTGCGTCTCATAGTCTCTGAGCCTCAGTGTCTCTGCATCTCTGCGTCTCTGTGTCTCTGCGTCTCAGAGTCTCTGCGTCTCAGTGTCTCTGCGTCTCAGTGTCTCTGCGTCTCAGAGTCCCTGCGTCTCAGTGTCTCAGTGTCTCTGCGTCTCAGTGTCTCTGCGTCTCAGTGTCTCTGCGTCTCAGTGTCTCTGCGTCTCAGTGTCTCTGCGTCCCTGCGTCTCTGCATCTCAGTGTCTCTGCGTCTCAGTGTCTCCGCCTCTCACAGTCTCTGCGTCTCAGTGTCTCTGCGTCTCAGAGTCTCTGCGTCTCAGTGTCTCTGCGTCTCAGGGTCTCTGCGTCTCAGCGTCTCATCCTGTCTGCGTCTCAGAGTCTCTGTGTCTCATCGTCTCTGCGTCTCAGAGTCTCTGTGTCTCAGCGTCTCAGAGTCTCTGCGTCTCAGCGTCTCAGCGTCTCATCGTCTCTGCGTCTCAGAGTCTCTGCGTCTCAGAGTCTCTGCGTCTCAGCGTCTCATCGTCTCTGCGTCTCAGAGTCTCTGCGTCTCAGAGTCTCTGCGTCTCAGAGTCTCTGCGTCTCAGCGTCTCATCGTCTCATCGTCTCTGCGTCTCAGTGTCTCTGCGTCTCAGCGTCTCTGCGTCTCATCGTCGCTGCGCCTCATCGTCTCTGCGTCTCAGAGTCTCAGAGTCTCTGCGTCTCAGTGTCTCAGTGTCTCTGCGTCTCTGTGTCTCAGTGTCTCTGCGTCTCATAGTCTCTGCGTCTCAGAGTCTTTGAGTCTCAGTGTCTCCACCTCCCAGACTCGCTGCGTCTCAGAGTCTCTGCGTCTCAGTGTCTCTGCGTCTCAGTGTATCCGCCTCTCAGAGTCTCTGCGTCTCAGTGTCTTCACGTCTCAGTGTCTCTGCTTCTCAGAGTCTCTGCGTCTCAGAGTCTCAGAGTCTCTGCGTCTCATCGTCTCTGCGTCTCAGAGTCTCTGCGTCTCACTGTTTCTGCGTCTCAGAGTCTCTGCGTCTCAGTGTCTCAGAGTCTCAGTGTCTCAGAGTCTCAGTGTCTCTGCTTCTCAGTGTCTCTGTTTCTCAGTGTCTCTGCGTCTCAGAGTCTCAGAGTCTCTGCGTCTCAGCGTCTCAGAGTCTCTGCGTCTCAGAGTCTCTGCGTCTCAGCGTGTAAGCGTCTCGCGTCTCAGAGTCCCTGCATCTCAGAGTCTCTGCGTCACAGAGTCTCTGCGTCTCAGAGTCTCTGCATCTCAGTGTCTCTGCGTCTCAGAGTCTCTGCGTCTCAGTGTCTCAGAGTCTCAGTGTCTCTGCTTCTCAGTGTCTCTGCGTCTCAGTGTCCCTGCGTCTCAGTGTCCCTGCGTCTCAGTGTCCTTGCGTCTCAGTGTCTCTGCGTCTCAGTGTCTCTGCGTCTCAGTGTCTCTGCGTCTCAGTGTCTCTGCGTCTCTGCGTCTCAGTGTCTCTGCGTCTCAGTGTCTCTGCGTCTCAGTGTCTCTGCGTCCTAGTGTCTCCGCCTCGCAGACTCTCTGCGTCTCAGTGTCTCTGCGTCTCAGTGTCTCTGCGTCTCAGTGTCCCTGCGCCTCAGAGTCCCTGCGTCTCAGTGTCACTGCGTCTCGGTGTCTCTGCATCTCAGTGTCTCTGCGTCTCAGTGTCTCTGCGTCTCAGTGTCTCTCCGTCTCAGTGTCTCTGCGTCTCAGTGTCTCTGCGTCTCAGTGTCTCTGCGTCTCAGTGTCTCTGCGCCTCAGCGTCTCTGCGTCTCAGCGTCTCAGTGTCTCTGCGTCTCAGTGTCTCTGCGTCTCAGTGTCTCTGTGTCTCAGCGTCTCTGTGTCTCTGCGTCTCAGTGTCTCTGCGCCTCAGCGTCTCTGTGTCTCAGCGTCTCTGTGTCTCAGCGTCTCAGTGTCTCTGCGTCTCAGTGTCTCTGCGTCTCCGCGTCTCAGTGTCTCTGCGTCTCTGTGTCTCTGTGCCTCTGCGCCTCAGTGTCTCTGTGTCTCAGTGTCTCTGCGTCTCATAACTCTGCGTCTCAGAGTCTCTGAGTCTCAGTGTCTCCGCCTCCCAGACTCCCTGCCTCTCAGAGTCTCTGCGACTCAGAGTCTCTGCGTCTCAGAATCTCTGCGTCTCAGTGTCTGTGCGTCTCAGTGTCTCCGCCACTCAGAGTCTCTGCCTCTCAGTGTCTTGGCGTCTCAGTGTCTCGGCATCTCAGAGTGTCTGCGTCTCAGTGTGCCTGTGTCTCAGTGTCTCTGCGTCTCTGTGTCTCTGCGTCTCAGCGTCTGTGCGTCCCAGAGTCTCTGCGCCTCAGCTTTTCTGAGTCTCAGAGTCTCTGCGTCTCTGCATCTCAGAGTCTCTGCGTCTCAGCGTCTCTGTGTCTCTGCATCTCTGTGTCTCAGCGTCTCTGCGTCTCAGGGCCTCTGTGTCTCAGTGTTTCTGCGTCTCTGCGTCTCAGCGTCTCAGAGTCTCTGCGTCTCAGTGTCTCTGCGTCTCAGTGTCTCTGCGTCTCAGTGTCTCTGCGTCTCAGCGTCTCTGCATCTCAGTGTCTCCACGTATCAGAGTCTCCGCGTCACTGAGTCTCCGCGTCTCAGTGTCTCGGCGTCTCAGTGTCTCAGTGTCTCAGTGTCTCTGCGTCTCAGTGTCTCTGCGTCTCAGAGTCTCTGCGTCTCAGAGTCTCTGCGTCTCAGAGTCTCTGCGTCTCAGAGTCTCTGCGTCTCAGAGTCTCTGCGTCTCAGTGTCTCTGCTTCTCAGTGTCTCTGCGTCTCAGTGTCTCTGCGTCTCAGTGTCTCTGCGTCTCAGAGTCTCTGAGTCTCAGTGTCTCTGCCTCTCAGACTCTCTGCGTCTCAGTGTCTCTGCGTCTCATAGTCTCTGCGTTTCAGTTTCTCTGCGTCTCATAGTCTCTGCGTCTGTGTCTCCGCCTCTCATAGTCTCTGCGTCTCAGAGTCCCTGCGTCTCAGTGTCTCTGCGTCTCAGTGTCTCTGCGTCTCAGTGTCTCTGCGCCTCAGCGTCTCTGCGTCTCAGCGTCTCAGAGTCTCTGCGTCTCAGTGTCTCTGCGTCTCAGTGTCTCTGCGTCTCAGTGTCTCTGCGTCTCAGCGTCTCTGCGTCTCAGTGTCTCTGCGTCTCAGCGTCTCTGCGTCTCAGCGTCTCTGCGTCTCAGTGTCTCTGCGTCTCAGTGTCTCTGCGTCTCCGCGTCTCAGTGTCTCTGCGTCTCAGTGTCTCTGCGTCTCAGAGTCTCTGCGTCTCAGTGTCTGTGCGTCTCAGTGTCTCCGCCTCTCAGAGTCTCTGCGTCTCAGTGTCTTGGCGTCTCAGTGTCTCGGCATCTCAGAGTGTCTGCGTCTCAGTGTGCCTATGTCTCAGTGTCTCTGCGTCTCTGTGTCTCTGCGTCTCAGCGTCTGTGCGTCCCAGAGTCTCTGCGCCTCAGCTTTTCTGAGTCTCAGAGTCTCTGCATCTCTGCGTCTCTGCATCTCAGAGTCTCTTCGTCTCAGCGTCTCTGTGTCACTGCATCTCTGTGTCTCAGCGTCTCTGCGTCTCAGGGCCTCTGTGTCTCAGTGTTTCTGCGTCTCTGCGTCTCAGCGTCTCAGAGTCTCTGCGTCTCAGTGTCTCTGCGTCTCAGTGTCTCAGTGTCTCTGCGTCTCAGTGTCTCTGCGTCTCAGCGTCTCCGCGTCTCAGTGTCTCCACGTATCAGAGTCTCCGCATATCAGAGTCTCCGCGTCACTGAGTCTCCGCGTCTCAGTGTGTCGGCGTCTCAGTGTGTCGGCGTCTCAGTGTCTCTGCGTCTCAGTGTCTCTGCGTCTCAGAGTCTCTGCGTCTCAGATTCTCTGCGTCTCAGTGTCTCTGCATCTCAGTGTCTCTGCGTCTCAGTGTCTCAGCGTCTGATAGTCTCTGCCTCTCAGACTCTCTGCGTCTCAGTGTCTCTGCGTCTCATAGTCTCTGCATTTCAGTGTCTCTGCGTTTCAGTGTCTCTGCGTCTCAGAGTCCCTGCGTCTCAGAGTCCCTGCGTCTCAGTGTCTCTATGTCTCTGTGTCTCAGTGTCTCTGCGTCTCAGAGTATTTGCGTCTCAGTGTCTCAGCGTCTCATTCTCTCTGCGTCTCAGTTGTCTCTGCGTCTCATAGTCTCTGAGCCTCAGTGTCTCTGCATCTCTGCGTCTCTGTGTCTCTGCGTCTCAGAGTGTCTGCGTCTCAGTGTCTCTGCGTCTCAGTGTCTCTGCGTCTCAGAGTCTCTGCGTCTCAGATTCTCTGCTTCTCAGTGTCTCTGCATCTCAGTGTCTCTGCGTCTCAGTGTCTCAGCGTCTGATAGTCTCTGCCTCTCAGACTCTCTGCGTCTCAGTGTCTCTGCGTCTCATAGTCTCTGCGTTTCAGTGTCTCTGCGTCTCAGAGTCCCTGCGTCTCAGAGTCCCTGCGTCTCAGTGTCTCTATGTCTCTGTGTCTCAGTGTCTCAGTGTCTCTGCGTCTCAGAGTATTTGCGTCTCAGTGTCTCAGCGTCTCAGTGTCTCTGCTTCTCAGTGTCTCTGCTTCTCAGTGTCTCTGCGTCTCAGAGTCTCTGCGTCACAGAGTCTCTGTGTCTCAGAGTCTCTGCGTCTCAGCTTCTCAGAGTCTCAGAGTCTCTGCGTCTCTGCGTCTCAGAGTCTCTGCGTCTCAGAGTCTCTGCGTCTCAGAGTCTCCGCGTCTCAGCGTGTAAGCGTCTCTGCGTCTTAGAGTCTCTGTGTCTCAGAGTCTCTGCGTATCAGTGTCTCAGATTCTCTGCATCGCACAGTCGCTGCGTCTCACCGTCTCTGCGTCTCAGGGTGTCTGTGTCTCTGCGTCTCAGAGTCTCAGAGTCTCAGAGTCTCAGTGTCTCTGCGTCTCAGAGTCTCTGCGTCTCAGTGTCTCAGAGTCTCAGTGTCTCTGCTTCTCAGTGTCTCTGCGTCTCAGAGTCTCTGCGTCTCAGAGTCTCTGTGTCTCAGCGTCTCTGCGTCTCAGCGTCTCAGAGTCTCTGCATCTCAGAGTCTCTGCGTCTCAGAGTCTCCGCGTCTCAGCGTGTAAGCGTCTCTGCGTCTTAGAGTCTCTGTGTCTCAGAGTCTCTGCTTCTCAGAGTCTCTGCATCTCAGAGTCTCTGCGTCTCAGAGTCTCCGCGTCTCAGCGTGTAAGCGTCTCTGCGTCTCTGCGTCTCAGTGTCTCTGCGTCTCATAGTCTCTGCGTCTCAGAGTCTCTGAGCCTCAGTGTCTCTGCCTCCCAGACTCTCTGCCTCTCAGAGTCTCTGCGTCTCAGAGTCTCTGCGTCTCATCGTCTCTGCGTCTAATCTCTCTGCGTCTCAGTGTCTCCGCCTCCCAGACTCTCTACGTCTCAGAGTCTCTGCGTCTCAGTGTCTCTGCGTCTCAGTGTCTTGGCGTCTCAGTGTCTCGGCGTCTCAGCGTCTCATCGTCTCTGCGTCTCAGAGTCTCTGCGTCTCAGAGTCTCAGTGTCTCTGCTTCTCAGTGTCTCTGCGTCTCAGTGTCTCTGCGTCTCAGAGACTCTGCGTCTCAGAGTCTCTGTGTCTCAGAGTCTCTGTGTCTCAGAGTCTCTGTGTCTCAGCGTCTCTGCGTCTCAGAGTCTCTGCGTCTCAGAGTCTCTGCGACTCAGTGTGTAAGCGTCTCTGCGTCTTAGAGTCTCTGTGTCTCAGTGTCTCTGCGTCTCATAGTCTCTGCGTCTCATAGTCTCTGCGTCTCAGCGTCTCTGCGTCTCTGTGTCTCAGTGTCTCTGCGTCTCAGTGTCTCTGCGTCTCAGTGTCTCTGCGTCTCAGTGTCTCTGTGTCTCAGAGTCTCTGCGTCTCAGTGTCTCTGCGTCTCATCGTCTCTGCGTCTCATCGTCTCTGCGTCTAATCTCTCTGCGTCTCAGTGTCTCCGCCTCCCAGACTCTCTACATCTCAGAGTCTCTGCGTCTCAGAGACTCTGCGTCTCAGAGTCTCTGCGTCTCAGAGTCTCTGTGTCTCAGCGTCTCAGCGACTCTGCGTCTCAGAGTCTCTGCGTCTCAGACTCTCCGCGTCTCAGCGTGTAAGCGTCTCTGCGTCTTAGAGTCTCTGTGTCTCAGAGTCTCTGCATCTCAGAGTCTCTGCGTCTCAGAGTCTCTGTGTCTCAGAGTCTCTGCGTCTCAGCGTCTCTGCGTCTCAGAGTCTCTGCGTCTCTGCGTCTTAGAGTCTCTGTGTCTCAGAGTCTCTGCGTCTCAGTGTCTCAGAGTCTCAGTGTCTCTGCTTCTCAGTGTCTCTGCTTCTCAGTGTCTCTGCGTCTCAGAGTCTCTGCGTCTCAGAGTCTCTGCGCCTCAGAGTCTCCGCGTCTCAGCGTGTAAGCGTCTCTGCGTCTTAGAGTCTCAGTGTCTCAGAGTCTCTGCGTCTCAGTGTCTCAGCGTCTCAGTGTCTCTGCTTCTCAGTGTCTCTGCTTCTCAGTGTCTCTGCGTCTCAGAGTCTCTGCGTCACAGAGTCTCTGTGTCTCAGAGTCTCTGCGTCTCAGCTTCTCAGAGTCTCAGAGTCTCAGAGTCTCTGCGTCTCTGCGTCTCAGAGTCTCTGTGTCTCAGTGTCTCTGCGTCTCAGAGTCTCTGCGTCTCAGTGTCTCTGCGTCTCAGTGTCTCAGAGTCTCAGTGTCTCTGCTTCTCAGTGTCTCTGCGTCTCATAGTCTCTGCGTCTCATATTCTCTGCGTCTCATAGTCTCTGCGTCTCAGCGTCTCTGCGTCTCAGCGTCTCTGCGTCTCTGCGTCTCAGTTTCTCTGCGTCTCATAGTCTCTGCGTCTCAGAGTCTCTGAGTCTCAGTGTCTCTGCCTCCCAGACTCTCTGCCTCTCAGAGTCTCTGCGTCTCAGAGTCTCTGCGTCTCTGCGTCTCATCGTCTCTGCGTCTCATCTCTCTGCGTCTCAGTGTCTCCGCCTCCCAGACTCTCTACGTCTCAGAGTCTCTGCGTCTCAGAGTCTCTGCGTCTCAGTGTCTCTGCGTCTCAGCGTCTCATCGTCTCTGCGTCTCAGAGTCGCTGCGTCTCAGCGTCTCAGAGTCTCAGTGTCTCTGCTTCTCAGTGTCTCTGCGTCTCAGTGTCTCTGCGTCTCAGAGACTCTGCGTCTCAGAGACTCTGTGTTATGGTACGAAAGTTATAATTTTGCAGGAGACTCAAGAGAGTGAGAGAATGATTCGGTACACAACAAGATTAGGTTCACACTTCGTACCTTTATTTATCTTTACTTATCTATCCTTATTTATCTATGGTATACAATTACATTATACACACAGTTTTCAGCACTCAAGAAGAAGAACAGCTACAATTGCAGTATACAGAAGAACAGTTACGTATATTTACCATCAGGACTGTGCCTTCATCCTTCCAACCACTGGGGAGCCCGTTTCAGTCTCGGTGAAGGACCAACACGTTGTCCCGATAACGACCGGGCGATGCGCGCTTACCCCACGGTTGAGCGTCCACCGAGACAATGGGAATCCCTTTTTTTAAAGGCTGAGGAATGAGTTGATCAGGCTCATTCCTCTGCTCTGATATCCAATCAATGACAGTCCTGAGAGTGTTCACGCGCTGTTCCCGAGTAACTCACGCGATTACGTGAGTTACTTGCTTGTACAGTTTGGCACGTATACCTTTGTTTATGTACGCAAATAGGGCTTTTATCACCTTGTTTGCTTATGTATGTAGTCTGATACATACGCAAATAGGGCTTTGTAAGTTGAAGAATCTTTAATGTGTTTTTGGATTGCATTGAGTGCCCTGTTAACATTCTGTGATTTAGGAGGCATTGTTTCGCGGACCAGACATTGATTACTTCAATTACATTCGGCCCTTGGTCAGCGAAGCAATGCATCATACACTGCTCGTTGCTTTAATTTTTGTAAATAACGACAAATACATATATTACTAATAGTTAAGATAATAATGAATACTAATAATATAACGATAGGATGTATTAATATATTCCACATTTGTTGTGCCTGTGACGACCATCCTTCAAATAAAGACCACCATGAGTGGGCAGAATCTTCTTCAATAATTTTACTAAGGTGCTTCAATTTTTGTCCTGCTATTGCGGTTTGAATAATTAATTTGGTAACGTTATGATAATGTGTTTTGGCCATCTGCTCCAACTGTTTCGATTGATTTAAAATTTGCTGTTGATTTTCTAAAGAAATGGAATAATCTGAATGAAGCACATCCCACTGTATAGAGGTCATTGCATCCGTCGTGGAATAATTGGTTAGGAAGTAAGTCCGATTATGCCACGACCAAATATAAACTTTTTTTACACAACCCGAATAGGGATAATAGGGTAATTGCGGATGCGGGTCCATAGTGGCCACACACAGTGTATGAGGCCCTACTTCAAACAAAGTGTCTTTCGGGTCCTGGTGTGTCCATTTACACATGCCTTGTCCTTGTAGGCACAAATTATCATATCCTGTTCGTAATGAACAAATACGACCTCGGTCTGTCACATAGCAATCAGATATATCATATGTATGATAGGTATCAATATTTAACCACGTTCCTCGTAATTGCAAAATCCAAAATGCCCCTTTTGCAATAATTGGTACAGTATGATATTGACACATGCGATCATAATTAGATACATTATATTGTTCCCATATACCAGAACAAAGAATATCATTGCACATCGTTTTATCTGCATGTAGGGTTATCCATAATGCAGTCGAAATGTTCCATATTTTCCTCCATTCATGGTAATTACCCGTAGTCAGTAATCGTTGCATATTGTGTA
The DNA here is from genome assembly GCF_965287045.1 of Carcharhinus amblyrhynchos. Taxonomy (NCBI): domain Eukaryota; kingdom Metazoa; phylum Chordata; class Chondrichthyes; order Carcharhiniformes; family Carcharhinidae; genus Carcharhinus; species Carcharhinus amblyrhynchos. Next base: position 31,691 of record NW_027650320.1, on the reverse strand, counting down.
ACTGTAGTTTTACGTATACTTCCTGTATGTTACATTCAGTCCAGTTTGCCCATTGAGATAGATTTGTCCATTTGGCATCCGAACCATTGGCCATATTTAAGAACAGTTTGGCAGCCAACATATCCCATTGTGCTTGATGCTTTTGTGACATCAAACCCTGTGGCATCCAAGCAGCCGTGAGTGTAGTCATGTCATTCACATGTCATCCTACGCTCGCTAGTTTACTGGAGACAGTTTCAACGTCAATCGAATTTATCAGTCCTATACCAGTTCCTGTTATACCCAGTATGGCATCATACCAGGCGCGTTTCGTTCGACATTTTGGCAAAGGTGGGAATACCATCTGCCATTTCACTAGGGTATGACGTAAAGCATCCCCCACCAATTCACAGGTATGAGGTATGGGCACTACGTGAGCCATAAACGTTTTGGGTTCTGACACCCAAGGTATTCGCACTCCATATGCGCCTCCCCCTTTGATTATAGTGGCGTTTAAAATCTCTAATGGTCTATGATCACTTGTTTTATGACGGAAAGATGCATTCCATTTGGCCTCTGAACACGTTCGGTTTGACAGCCATCCTATACAGAGGGTTACATTGGATGTTATACTTACGTTCAACTTTCCCTTACACTCTACGATCGGTTTTGCACAATAACATCGATATGGGTCGGACCGGTCCTTCATCCTGGTAATATTACACTTTGACTTAATCCTGTCCATTATGCAATAAACTTCGCAGTCTCTTCCGGGTCGCACATACAGTACGGGATCGCAGGTCTGTTTGGCAGGGCAGGTGAAATTATCCTGTTCTCGTTGTTCGTCCCTCGTGGGCCAAGTGCCCCACAACCCTGATCCCATAACTGCCTCCTCACCGGGGGTCCAAGCCTGAGCACTCAGGAATTCCAAGCAGCACAGCAGCAGTGGTAATAGTTGCTTCATGATTCTGTGTAACAAAAAAAAACTGCACATGACAGGTTAGGATTCCCGTAAATAACATTTGTTAGCAGGGACGTTCACCCATTTCTCCTCTCCTGGTTTCATTATAGTTACTGTGTTGTCATGTCCTTGTGCTATAACCTCGGCGGGAACCGGAGGTCCCTCGGATTGTTCTACCCACACCTTAGCTCCTGGTTTGTCTGTAGAACCAGATCCCCCTTCTCCTTTGAAGGTAATTTGTGTCGGCTTTTGGATTTGCTCTAATGGTCCCATGTGTACAGGTTTTATCAAGACTTGAGCAATACGGTCCCCAGCTTCTAAAGGGATCGGTTGGTCAGACAAATTATGCAATACTACTTTTATCGTGCCCTGATAATCGGCATCGATCACTCCAGCCATTACAATAACCCCCTTAAGGGCTAGGCTAGATCGCGGAGCCACCTGTCCATAAAATCCTTTGGGGCACTGTATACCTATCCCAGTCTCAATTACAGTGTTCTGCTGCGGGAGAAGAGTGACCGCATTAATAGCGTAAAGATCAAGACCAGCTGCTTCTGGTGTCCCTCTTATAGGCATTTTTGCGGTATCATGCATCAGCCAAATTTTAACAGGATGTAATATGTTTTCTGTTTCTACATTCTGAATCTTCATTCTAAGGAGAGGAGTCTGTCCCTTGAACAAAGGGCGATTATTTAACCGTATGACCGCGTCCTCCAAACGGAATCGCCACCTAGCCAGATTATTTCCCTCTCCCCCTTTTCGAAGTTGTTGCTTTAATAGCCCGTTCATTCGTTCAATTAATCCTGCAGCTTGGGGATAATACGGAATGTGGTAGATCCATTCTACTTTATGGTCATCGGACCACTCTTTAATCCGTTGACCGGTAAAGTGGGTACCGTTATCAGTTTGAACTTGCAACGGTATACCATAATATTGTTCTATCAGGTGTAGGGTTTTCAGAGTTGCATTCTGATTAGCATGCTTTGAAGGAAGGGCTATCAGAACCCCTGAATATGTATCTACTGCCGTACAAATGTATTTACATCCTCCACTTTCCGGTAAAGGACCTACAAAATCCATTTGCCAAATCTGGGCTGGTTCCTTTCCCTTTGATAACTGACCCTTAACTACTTGTGGAATTCCCTTCTTCTGATAATGCTGGCACACAGTGCACTGGTGAGCAGCCGTGCGAGCTTCATCCATACTAATACTGATTCCTCGATCAATCGCCCAATTATATGTGGCTTGTGCTCCTAGGTGTCCACATTTTTCATGAGCCCAATTTGCTGCCTGTACTCCCATTGTTGATGGTACCTGTACTTCAGCTATTTTAGCATGCTGATCAGCAGTAGCATTATGCAATGCTTCAGCCGATGTTCGTTTAGTATGCGCACTTACATGAGTCACAGTCGTTCGCACTATCTGTACCTTTTCCCATATACACTGCCATAGGTCTTTTCCCCAAATTTCTTTACTCCGGATAGTCCACTGGTGTCGATACCACGTAGTCATCCACACCACCATCCCATTCGCAACTGACCATGAGTCAGTATAGAGATGGCATTCCCTTATTCCTTCCTGATCTAACACCATAGTAACTGCCTTTAACTCTGCCCATTGACTACTTTTCCCATCACCCATTACTTTCAATAACTGGTTCAGAGCAGGGTTATAAGCCACCGCTTTCCATTTACGCTTTCCATCTATGTACCTGGCGGAACCATCCGTAAACCAGGCGCACTGTTTTTCCCCATTTGTCAATTCCTGATATAGCTTCCCCCATTTTACCGGAGATTCTTCCATGGGAATAACTTCTACCATTTCCTCACCCATTTCGGGAGCTTCAGCAACTTGTTCATGTAAGGCAGATACTCCAGTAGGACCTGCTTTAGCCCTGTCAGAGATGTACCATTTCCATTTTAATATACTGGCTTCTTGTGCCCCCCCTATTCTATGGGTACGGGGGTTACTCTGTATCCAAGTCATGATAGGTATCTTAGGTCTGAGTAGCACATCTCGCCCAAGGGTTAATTGCTCTGTTTCTACTAATGCCCAATAGCAGGCCAGGAGTTGTCGCTCAAAAGGAGTGTACCGCGAACCAGGATCAGGGAGCTTCTTGGACCAAAATCCCAACGGTCGCCGCTTACCCCGGTCCTTTTGCCATAGACTCCAATTGGCGTAAGTGTCTGTAGCTGATACTTGTAATTCCACCGGACCCTCTACCATTGGTGCTAAAGATACTGCTCGTTGTATCGATTCTTTGGCTAATTCAAAGGCTGCCTGCTGTTCCTGTCCCCAGGTAAAATCATGTTTCTTCCGGGTTACTCTGTACAACGGACCTAATATCTGGGACAAGTGAGGAATGTGTTGTCTCCAATATCCAAACATTCCAATAAACTTCTGGACATCAGTCTTATTCTGAGGAGTGGCAAACCCTAATATCTTTGCCTTAGCCTTCGGCACTATCTCCCTTTCCCCCTTATTCCATTGTATCCCCAGGAACTTTACCGTCTGTGCCGGCCCTTGCACTTTGTCGGGGTTAATCTCCCACCCTTTTTCCTTCATGTGTTTTATTAGATAGTTCAGTTGCTGTTTCAACTCGTCCTCACTATTTCCCTGTAGCATTATGTCATCGATATAATGCAATAGTTGCATGTCTGGAGGAAGGTTCACTTCGTCCAGATGTTCAGCTACTATGCGATGACAAATTGTGGGGCTATGCAAGTACCCTTGTGGCAATCGGGTAAACGTATATTGTCTCCCATCCCATGTAAAAGCAAATTGTTCCTGTCTATCTTCTGGTATTGGAATGGTAAAGAAGGCATTTGCTAAGTCGATGACCGCATACCATTCTCCCCCTTGTGCCTGAATTCGTTCTATAATAGATATGGTGTCCGGCACACCAGCCGTCAATGGCGGTGTATGTCTGTTGAGGGCTCGATAGTCTACTGTCATCCGCCATGACCCATCTGATTTCTTCACCGGCCAGATAGGGTTGTTCCACTGTGTGGTTATTCCCCGTAAAACTCCGGCGGCTACATAATCTTTGATCGTCTCTGTTATCTCAGCATGTCCTCCAGGAATCCGGTACTGCTTTAATTGTATTACTTTGGTAGCTATAGGAATAGGGAAGGGGGGCATTTTTACTCTGCCTACTTGTACCGACCGGGCTTGGATACTCCCCCCAAATTTGTAACACCCATCTGTTAAGTATAGTGTCATTCCTCGTAAGATGTCCATTCCTATTATCCATTCCCGAATAGGTGTAATCAGAACTGTGTATTCTTTGGTAGGGAGGTTCCCTATTCCCAAAATTAGTCGAGTACTTACGGCTCTAATGGATCGTCCCCCAATCCCCGTAACTGTCATAGGAGCCCCTTTAAATTTATCTACATTCCCGTAAATTAAAGTGGCCTCCGCTCCCGTGTCTACTAGGGCTCTAACCGTTTGTATATTGTTCGAAGCCCAATGTATACGTACCAATACATATGGTCTTATGTCACCCCAAGACCATGTAGTGGCCGTACACACCACGGGGGCTTGGCCTTCATCCTAATGGTATTCCTCTTCAAAATATTGGAGCTCTTGCATGGGATACAAGTGCCCTCTTCCTGACTTGTTTTTCCCCTTCTTACTTTTCTTATTTTCTCGCTTACCTCCTCTCTTAACCTCTCTCACTTCCACCTCCTCCTCCTCTTCTAACTCTGAAGAGGAAGTTGGAGTCTCTTGCTCCTCATTCAGATTCTGTTTGCACTTACACTGACACAAACTAGGGAACTTTAGTCCCTCATCAGCTAGCGATACGCGTGCTGTTCGTTTTGCCGTTTCCCCTTTCCATAGCCCCTTTTTCTTGGCAAGTTGCCACAACTCCATCGTAGGGCGGCCATCTATCTCTGAAGCATCTATACCTGCCTGCCGAAGGAGAGTCCACAAGTGTCGCCTACTTATATTCTCTCCCTTCACAGACCGTCCTGAACCTCGTTCCCGCAGTTCCCGCTGGGAGGACGCCGACTCTCGTACCTCCCAGTCACCCATGTCTCCCAATTCTCTTAATCTCGTCGCCCCTTCTCCTATTGAAATCTCAGCCCCTAATAATACTGCCATAACCGCCCCTTTATATTGCGGGGGAGCTGTCTTAATAATAGCCTTCCGTTGAGAAGCAGTAAAGGGCATATTATCTAATTCATTCGCGTGCCCGGTTTCTACAGCAGTCCGCATTCCCAATTCCCTCATTCGGTTGACTGCTTCCATCAAGGTATGCCACGGACCCTCTTTTTGGGGCCAAGACCCCGGATCTGGATGTCGCAACATGACAGCCTTAGCCATAGTAGTTAATAGGGTAGTGTCATGTTGCAACAGATCCAATTCCGTTTTCACTGCTCCCCGTACCACGGGATCAGTACATAAATCAATAAAATGCCGTCCATCCTGGCTATCTATCTCTATCTGTCCAGCCCCTTGGTCATACAGCCTCACCAGCCATCGGTCAAGCGGCTCCCCCGATCTCTGTCGCATACGTTCTCTTATGTCTGACAGTTCTTGTTGTGTATAGTCTTCATACACATCTGCTCTATTCATCCTACCATCTGGCGTCTGACAAATACGCCGTCGCACTATAGGCTTGACCTGCACTGGGGTAGAATCATCATCTAAATCATCATCCTCCCCTTCTGACTCCCAAATATCTCCTTCCCAAATGGAGGGGTCCCACTGTTCGGCTAGCGCGGTGGCCACAAAGGCTCGCACCTTCTTTATATTGGGTGTTCGTTTCTTTTTAGCATTCAATTTAGCAACTTGCATCGCAGCCTTTTCAGCTACGCCTGTCACTTGTTCCAATCGTCGCCTAAGCAGCTCAACTTGTGTTTGGGCCATAGAGGCTTGCCCCTTGGCATCCATAAAATCTTGTCTAACCTTATCTAACTCTTCACACAGCTGGCCAGCCCGCTCATGCTGCCTTCTGTAGGCAGCCAACACGATCCATAGGCGGTCCTGCAACCCCCTCCACGGATCCTTTACATTTACAGGGACCTTCTGGAGACATTCCTCCAGCGCAGAAACATCTGCTCCCTGCAGAGCTATTGACCAACATTGGGGCGGTCCCCCGCCCACACGTATGAGTCGTGCCACCGTCTGATAGGGAGTACCATCCCATTCAGGCAAGACTTCAGGCACATACTCTTTCCCCTTCTTACTTTTCTTAAACATTGCCTTAAACATTGTTGCCACCGAACCAAATACTCTCTCTCTCCCAGCTGCAAAACACAAGATCCTGCTGGACTACGCCAAATGTTATGGTACGAAAGTTATAATTTTGCAGGAGACTCAAGAGAGTGAGAGAATGATTCGGTACACAACAAGATTAGGTTCACACTTCGTACCTTTATTTATCTTTACTTATCTATCCTTATTTATCTATGGTATACAATTACATTATACACACAGTTTTCAGCACTCAAGAAGAAGAACAGCTACAATTGCAGTATACAGACAGTATTCAGCACTCAAGAAGAAGAACAGCTACAATTGCAGTTTACAGAAGAACAGTTACGTATATTTACCATCAGGACTGTGCCTTCATCCTTCCAACCACTGGGGAGCCCGTTTCAGTCTCGGTGAAGGACCAACACGTTGTCCCGATAACGACCGGGCAATGCGCGCTTACCCCACGGTTGAGCGTCCACCGAGACAATGGGAATCCCTTTTTTTAAAGGCTGAGGAATGAGTTGATCAGGCTCATTCCTCTGCTCTGATATCCAATCAATGACAGTCCTGAGAGTGTTCACGCGCTGTTCCCGAGTAACTCACGCGATTACGTGAGTTACTTGCTTGTACAGTTTGGCACGTATACCTTTGTTTATGTACGCAAATAGGGCTTTTATCACCTTGTTTGCTTATGTATGTAGTCTGATACATACGCAAATAGGGCTTTGTAAGTTGAAGAATCTTTAATGTGTTTTTGGATTGCATTGAGTGCCCTGTTAACATTCTGTGATTTAGGAAGCATTGTTTCGCGGACCAGACATTGATTACTTCTATTACACTCTGTGTCTCAGAGTCTCTGTGTCTCAGCGTCTCTGCGTCTCAGAGTCTCTGCGTCTCAGAGTCTCCGCGTCTCAGCGTGTAAGCGTCTCTGCGTCTTAGAGTCTTTGTGTCTCAGAGTCTCTGCATCTCAGAATCTCTGCGTCTCAGAGTCTCTGTGTCTCAGAGTCTCTGCGTCTCAGTGTCTCTACGTCTCAGAGTCTCTGCGTCTCAGAGTCTCAGTGTCTCTGCTTCTCAGTGTCTCTTCGTCTCAGAGTCTCTGCGTCTCAGAGTCTCTGCGTCTCAGTGTCTCAGATTCTCTGCATCGCACAGTCGCTGCGTCTCACCGTCTCTGCGTCTCAGGGTGTCTGTGTCTCTGCGTCTCAGAGTCTCAGAGTCTCAGAGTCTCAGTGTCTCTGCGTCTCAGAGTCTCTGCGTCTCAGTGTCTCAGAGTCTCAGTGTCTCTGCGTCTCAGAGTCTCTGCGTCTCAGAGTCTCTGTGTCTCAGCGTCTCTGCGTCTCAGCGTCTCAGAGTCTCTGCATCTCAGAGTCTCTGCGTCTCAGAGTCTCCGCGTCACAGCGTGTAAGCGTCTCTGCGTCTTAGAGTCTCTGTGTCTCAGAGTCCCTGCTTCTCAGAGTCTCTGAATCTCAGAGTCTCTGCATCTCAGAGTCTCTGCATCTCAGAGTCTCCGCGTCTCAGCGTGTAAGCGTCTCTGCGTCTTAGAGTCTCTGTGTCTCAGAGTCTCTGCGTCTCAGTGTCTCAGAGTCTCAGTGTCTCTGCGTCTCAGAGTCTCTGCGTCTCAGAGTCTCTGTGTCTCAGCTTCTCTGCGTCTCAGCGTCTCGGAGTCTCTGCATCTCAGAGTCTCTGCGTCTCAGAGTCTCCGCGTCTCAGCGTGTAAGCGTCTCTGCGTCTTAGAGTCTCTGTGTCTCAGAGTCCCTGCTTCTCAGAGTCTCTGCTTCTCAGAGTCTCTGCATCTCAGAGTCTCTGCGTCTCAGAGTCTCCGCGTCTCAGCGTGTAAGCGTCTCTGCGTCTTAGAGTCTCTGTGTCTCAGAGTCTCTGCGTCTCAGTGTCTCAGAGTCTCAGTGTATCTGCTTCTCAGTGTCTCTGCTTCTCAGTGTCTCTGCGTCTCAGAGTCTCCGCGTCTCAGCGTGTAAGCGTCTCTGTGTCTCAGAGTCTCTGCATCTCAGAGTCTCTGCGTCTCAGAGTCTCTGTGTCTCAGAGTCTCTGCGTCTCAGCGTCTCTGCGTCTCAGAGTCTCTGCGTCTCTGCGTCTTAGAGTCTCTGTGTCTCAGAGTCTCTGCGTCTCAGTGTCTCAGAGTCTCAGTGTCTCTGCTTCTCAGTGTCTCTGCTTCTCAGTGTCTCTGCGTCTCAGAGTCTCTGCGTCTCAGAGTCCCTGCGCCTCAGAGTCTCCGCGTCTCAGCGTGTAAGCGTCTCTGCGTCTTAGAGTCTCTGTGTCTCAGAGTCTCTGCGTCTCAGTGTCTCAGAGTCTCAGTGTCTCTGCTTCTCAGTGTCTCTGCTTCTCAGTGTCTCTGCGTCTCAGAGTCTCTGCGTCACAGAGTCTCTGTGTCTCAGAGTCTCTGCGTCTCAGCTTCTCAGAGTCTCAGAGTCTCTGCGTCTCTGCGTCTCAGAGTCTCTGCTTCTCAGAGTCTCTGCGTCTCAGAGTCTCTGCGTCTCAGTGTCTCAGTGTCTCAGTGTCTCTGCTTCTCAGTGTCTCTGCTTCTCAGTGTCTCTGCGTCTCAGAGTCTCTGCGTCTCAGAGTCTCTGTGTCTCAGAGTCTCTGCGTCTCAGCTTCTCAGAGTCTCAGAGTCTCTGCGTCTCTGCGTCTCAGAGTCTCTGCGTCTCAGAGTCTCTGCGTCTCAGAGTCTCTGCGTCTCAGAGTCTCCGCGTCTCAGCGTGTAAGCGTCTCTGCGTCTTAGAGTCTCTGTGTCTCAGAGTCTCTGCATCTCAGAGTCTCTGCGTCTCAGAGTGTCTGTGTCTCAGTGTCTCTGCGTCTCAGTGTCTCAGACTCTCAGTGTCTCTGCTTCTCAGAGTCTCTGCGTCTCAGAGTCTCTGCGTCTCAGTGTCTCTGCGTCTCAGTGTCTCTGCGTCTCAGTGTCTCAGAGTCTCAGTGTCTCTACGTCTTAGAGTCTCTGTGTCTCAGAGTCTCTGCGTCTCAGCGTCTCTGCGTCTCAGAGTCTCTGCGTCTCAGTGTCTCAGATTCTCTGCATCGCACAGTCACTGCGTCTCACCGTCTCTGCGTCTCAGGGTGTCTGTGTCTCTGCGTCTCAGAGTCTCAGAGTCTCTGTGTCTCAGTGTCTCTGCGTCTCAGAGTCTCTGCGTCTCAGTGTCTCTGCGTCTCAGTGTCTCAGAGTCTCAGTGTCTCTGCTTCTCAGCGTCTCTGCGTCTCAGAGTCTCTGCTTCTCAGTGTCTCTGCGTCTCATAGTCTCTGCGTCTCATAGTCTCTGCGTCTCATAGTCTCTGCGTCTCAGCGTCTCTGCGTCTCAGCGTCTCTGCGTCTCTGCGTCTCAGTGTCTCTGCGTCTCATAGTCTCTGCGTCTCAGAGTCTCTGAGTCTCAGTGTCTCTGCCTCCCAGACTCTCTGCCTCTTAGAGTCTCTGCGTCTCAGAGTCTCTGCGTCTCTGCGTCTCATCGTCTCTGCGTCTCATCTCTCTGCGTCTCAGTGTCTCCGCCTCCCAGACTCTCTACGTCTCAGAGTCTCTGCGTCTCAGTGTCTCTGCGTCTCAGTGCCTTGGCGTCTCAGTGTCTCTGCGTCTCAGCGTCTCATCGTCTCTGCGTCTCAGAGTCTCTGCGTCTCAGCGTCTCAGAGTCTCAGTGTCTCTGCTTCTCAGTGTCTCTGCGTCTCAGAGTCTCTGCGTCTCAGAGACTCTGCGTCTCAGAGACTCTGCGTCTCAGAGTCTCTGTGTCTCAGAGTCTCTGTGTCTCAGCGTCTCTGCGTCTCAGAGTCTCTGCGTCTCAGAGTCTCCGTGTCTCAGCGTGTAAGCGTCTCTGCGTCTTAGAGTCTTTGTGTCTCAGTGTCTCTACGTCTCAGAGTCTCTGCGTCTCAGAGTCTCAGTGTCTCTGCTTCTCAGTGTCTCTTCGTCTCAGAGTCTCTGCGTCTCAGAGTCTCTGCGTCTCAGTGTCTCAGATTCTCTGCATCGCACAGTCGCTGCGTCTCACCGTCTCTGCGTCTCAGGCTGTCTGTGTCTCTGCGTCTCAGAGTCTCAGAGTCTCAGAGTCTCAGTGTCTCTGCGTCTCAGAGTCTCTGCGTCTCAGTGTCTCAGAGTCTCAGTGTCTCAGAGTCTCAGTGTCTCTGCGTCTCAGAGTCTCTGCGTCTCAGAGTCTCTGTGTCTCAGCGTCTCTGCGTCTCAGCGTCTCAGAGTCTCTGCATCTCAGAGTCTCTGCGTCTCAGAGTCTCAGCGTGTAAGCGTCTCTGCGTCTTAGAGTCTCTGTGTCTCAGAGTCCCTGCTTCTCAGAGTCTCTGCTTCTCAGAGTCTCTGCTTCTCAGAGTCTCTGCATCTCAGAGTCTCTGCGTCTCAGAGTCTCCGCGTCTCAGCGTGTAAGCGTCTCTGCGTCTTAGAGTCTCTGTGTCTCAGAGTCTCTGCGTCTCAGTGTCTCAGAGTCTCAGTGTCTCTGCGTCTCAGAGTCTCTGCGTCTCAGAGTCTCTGTGTCTCAGCGTCTCTGCGTCTCAGCGTCTCAGAGTCTCTGCATCTCAGAGTCTCTGCGTCTCAGAGTCTCCGCGTCTCAGCGTGTAAGCGTCTCTGCGTCTTAGAGTCTCTGTGTCTCAGAGTCTCTGCGTCTCAGTGTCTCAGAGTCTCAGTGTCTCTGCGTCTCAGAGTCTCTGCGTCTCAGAGTCTCTGTGTCTCAGCGTCTCTGCGTCTCAGCGTCTCAGAGTCTCTGCATCTCAGAGTCTCTGCGTCTCAGAGTCTCCGCGTCTCAGCGTGTAAGCGTCTCTGCGTCTTAGAGTCTCTGCGTCTCAGTGTCTCAGAGTCACAGTGTCTCTGCTTCTCAGTGTCTCTGCTTCTCAGTGTCTCTGCGTCTCAGAGTCTCCACGTCTCAGCGTGTAAGCGTCTCTGTGTCTCAGAGTCTCTGCATCTCAGAGTCTCTGCGTCTCAGAGTCTCTGTGTCTCAGAGTCTCTGCGTCTCAGCGTCTCTGCGTCTCAGCGTCTCTGCGTCTCAGAGTCTCTGCGTCTCTGCGTCTTAGAGTCTCTGTGTCTCAGTGTCTCTGCGTCTCAGTGTCTCAGAGTCTCAGTGTCTCTGCTTCTCAGTGTCTCTGCTTCTCAGTGTCTCTGCGTCTCAGAGTCTCTGCGTCTCAGAGTCTCTGCGCCTCAGAGTCTCCACGTCTCAGCGTGTAAGCGTCTATGCGTCTTAGAGTCTCTGTGTCTCAGAGTCTCTGCGTCTCAGTGTCTCAGAGTCTCAGTGTCTCTGCTTCTCAGTGTCTCTGCGTCTCAGAGTCTCTGCGTCTCAGAGTCTCTGCGTCTCAGAGACTCTGTGTCTCAGAGTCTCTGCGTCTCAGCTTCTCAGAGTCTCAGAGTCTCTGCGTCTCTGCGTCTCAGAGTCTCTGCGTCTCAGAGTCTCTGCGTCTCAGAGTCTCTGCGTCTCAGAGTCTCCGCGTCTCAGCGTGTAAGCGTCTCTGCGTCTTAGAGTCTCTGTGTCTCAGAGTCTCTGCATCTCAGAGTCTCTGCGTCTCAGAGTCTCTGTGTCTCAGTGTCTCTGCGTCTCAGTGTCTCAGAGTCTCAGTGTCTCTGCTTCTCAGAGTCTCTGCGTCTCAGAGTCTCTGCGTCTCAGAGTCTCTGCGTCTCAGTGTCTCTGCGTCTCAGTGTCTCAGAGTCTCAGTGTCTCTGCGTCTTAGAGTCTCTGTGTCTCAGAGTCTCTGCGTCTCAGCGTCTCAGAGTCTCTGCGTCTCAGCGTCTCTGCGTCTCAGAGTCTCTGTGTCTCTGTGTCTCAGAGTCTCAGTGTCTCTGCTTCTCAGAGTCTCTGCGTCTCAGAGTCTCTGCGTCTCAGAGTCTCTGCGTCTCAGTGTCTCAGAGTCTCAGTGTCTCTGCTTCTCAGAGTCTCTGCGTCTCAGAGTCTCTGCGTCTCAGTGTCTCAGATTCTCTGCATCGCACAGTCACTGCGTCTCACCGTCTCTGCGTCTCAGGGTGTCTGTGTCTCTGCGTCTCAGAGTCTCAGAGTCTCTGTGTCTCAGTGTCTCTCCGTCTCAGTGTCTCTGCGATTCAGTGTCTCAGAGTCTCAGTGTCTCTGCTTCTCAGTGTCTCTGCGTCTCATAGTCTCTGCGTCTCATAGTCTCTGCGTCTCATAGTCTCTGCGTCTCATAGTCTCTGCGTCTCATAGTCTCTGCGTCTCAGTGTCTCTGCCTCCCAGACTCTCTGCCTCTCAGAGTCTCTGCGTCTCAGAGTCTCTGCGTCTCTGCATCTCATCGTCTCTGTGTCTCATCTCTCTGCGTCTCAGTGTCTCCGCCTCCCAGGCTCTCTACGTCTCAGAGTCTCTGCGTCTCAGTGTCTCTGCGTCTCAGTGTCTTGGCGTCTCAGTGTCTCTGCGTCTCAGCGTCTCATCGTCTCTGCGTCTCAGAGTCTCTGCGTCTCAGCGTCTCAGAGTCTCAGTGTCTCTGCTTCTCAGTGTCTCTGTGTCTCAGAGACTCTGCATCTCAGAGACTCTGCGTCTCAGAGTCTCTGTGTCTCAGAGACTCTGTGTCTCAGCGTCTCTGCGTCTCAGAGTCTCTGCGTCTCAAAGTCTCCGCGTCTCAGCGTGTAAGTGTCTCTGCGTCTTAGAGTCTCTGTGTCTCAGAGTCTCTGCATCTCAGTGTCTCTGCGTCTCATAGTCTCTGCGTCTCATAGTCTCTGCGTCTCATAGTCTCTGCGTCTCATAGTCTCTGCGTCTCTGTGTCTCAGTGTCTCAGTGTCTCTGCGTCTCTGCGTCTCTGCGTCTCTGCGTCTCAGTGTCTCTGCGTCTCATAGTCTCTGCGTCTCAGAGTCTCTGAGTCTCAGTGTCTCTGCCTCCCAGACTCTCTGCCTCTCAGAGTCTCTGCGTCTCAGTGTCTCTGCGTCTCATCGTCTCTGCGTCTACTCTCTCTGCGTCTCAGTGTCTCCGCCTCCCAGACTCTCTACGTCTCAGAGTCTCTGCGTCTCAGAGACTCTGCGTCTCAGAGTCTCTGCGTCTCAGAGTCTCTGTGTCTCAGAGTCTCTGTGGCTCAGCGTCTCTGCGTCTCAGAGTCTCTGCGTCTCAGAGTCTCCGCGTCTCAGCGTGTAAGCGTCTCTGCGTCTTAGAGTCTCTGTGTCTCAGAGTCTCTGCGTCTCAGTGTCTCTGCGTCTCAGTGTCTCTGCGTCTCAGAGTCTCTGCGTCTCAGTGTCTCAGAGTCTCAGTGTCTCTGCTTCTCAGTGTCTCTGCGTCTCAGAGTCTCTGCGTCTCAGAGTCTCTGTGTCTCAGCTTCTCTGCGTCTCAGCGTCTCAGAGTCTCTGCATCTCAGAGTCTCTGCGTCTCAGAGTCTCCGCGTCTCAGCGTGTAAGCGTCACTGCGTCTTAGAGTCTCTGTGTCTCAGAGTCTCTGCTTCTCAGAGTCTCTGCATCTCAGAGTCTCTGCGTCTCAGAGTCTCCGCGTCTCAGTGTGTAAGCGTCTCTGCGTCTCTGCGTCTCAGTGTCTCTGCGTCTCATAGTCTCTGCGTCTCAGAGTCTCTGAGTCTCAGTGTCTCTGCCTCCCAGACTCTCTGCCTCTCAGAGTCTCTGCGTCTCAGAGTCTCTGCGTCTCATCGTCTCTGCGTCTACTCTCTCTGCGTCTCAGTGTCTCCGCCTCCCAGACTCTCTACGTCTCAGAGTCTGTGGGTCTCAGTGTCTCTGCGTCTCAGTGTCTTGGCGTCTCAGTGTCTCGGCGTCTCAGCGTCTCATCGTCTCTGCATCTCAGAGTCTCTGCGTCTCAGAGTCTCAGTGTCTCTGCTTCTCAGTGTCTCTGCGTCTCAGTGTCTCTGCGTCTCAGAGACTCTGCGTCTCAGAGTCTCTGTGTCTCAGAGTCTCTGTGTCTCAGCGTCTCAGCGTCTCAGAGTCTCTGCGTCTCAGAGTCTCTGCGTCTCAGCGTGTAAGCGTCTCTGCGTCTTAGAGTCTCTGTGTCTCAGAGTCTCTGCGTCTCAGAGTCTCTGCGTCTCAGAGTCTCTGCGTCTCAGAGTCTCCGCGTCTCAGCGTGTAAGCGTCTCTGCGTCTTAGAGTCTCTGTGTCTCAGAGTCTCTGCATCTCAGAGTCTCTGCGTCTCAGAGTCTCTGTGTCTCAGTGTCTCTGCGTCTCAGTGTCTCAGAGTCTCAGTATCTCTGCTTCTCAGAGTCTCTGCGTCTCAGAGTCTCTGCGTCTCAGTGTCTCTGCGTCTCAGTGTCTCAGAGTCTCAGTGTCTCTGCGTCTTAGAGTCTCTGTGTCTCAGAGTCTCTGCGTCTCAGCGTCTCTGCGTCTCAGCGTCTCTGCGTCTCATAGTCTCTGCGTCTCATAGTCTCTGCGTCTCATAGTCTCTGCGTCTCATAGTCTCTGCGTCTCAGCGTCTCTGCGTCTCAGCGTCTCTGCGTCTTTGCGTCTCAGTGTCTCTGCGTCTCATAGTCTCTGCGTCTCAGAGTCTCTGAGTCTCAGTGTCTCTGCCTCCCAGACTCTCTGCCTCTCAGAGTCTCTGCGTCTCAGAGTCTCTGCGTCTCTGCATCTCATCGTCTCTGTGTCTCATCTCTCTGCGTCTCAGTGTCTCCGCCTCCCAGGCTCTCTACGTCTCAGAGTCTCTGCGTCTCAGTGTCTCTGCGTCTCAGTGTCTTGGCGTCTCAGTGTCTCTGCGTCTCAGCGTCTCATCGTCTCTGCGTCTCAGAGTCTCTGCGTCTCAGCGTCTCAGTGTCTCTGCTTCTCAGTGTCTCTGTGTCTCAGAGACTCTGCATCTCAGAGACTCTGCGTCTCAGAGTCTCTGTGTCTCAGAGACTCTGTGTCTCAGCGTCTCTGCGTCTCAGAGTCTCTGCGTCTCAAAGTCTCCGCGTCTCAGCGTGTAAGTGTCTCTGCGTCTTAGAGTCTCTGTGTCTCAGAGTCTCTGCATCTCAGTGTCTCTGCGTCTCATAGTCTCTGCGTCTCATAGTCTCTGCGTCTCATAGTCTCTGCGTCTCATAGTCTCTGCGTCTCTGTGTCTCAGTGTCTCAGTGTCTCTGCGTCTCTGCGTCTCTGCGTCTCAGTGTCTCTGCGTCTCATAGTCTCTGCGTCTCAGAGTCTCTGAGTCTCAGTGTCTCTGCCTCCCAGACTCTCTGCCTCTCAGAGTCTCTGCGTCTCAGTGTCTCTGCGTCTCATCGTCTCTGCGTCTACTCTCTCTGCGTCTCAGTGTCTCCGCCTCCCAGACTCTCTACGTCTCAGAGTCTCTGCGTCTCAGAGACTCTGCGTCTCAGAGTCTCTGCGTCTCAGAGTCTCTGTGTCTCAGAGTCTCTGTGGCTCAGCGTCTCTGCGTCTCAGAGTCTCTGCGTCTCAGAGTCTCCGCGTCTCAGCGTGTAAGCGTCTCTGCGTCTTAGAGTCTCTGTGTCTCAGAGTCTCTGCGTCTCAGTGTCTCTGCGTCTCAGTGTCTCTGCGTCTCAGAGTCTCTGCGTCTCAGTGTCTCAGAGTCTCAGTGTCTCTGCTTCTCAGTGTCTCTTCGTCTCAGAGTCTCTGCGTCTCAGAGTCTCTGCGTCTCAGTGTCTCAGAGTCTCAGTGTCTCTGCTTCTCAGTGTCTCTGCGTCTCAGAGTCTCTGCGTCTCAGAGTCTCTGTGTCTCAGCGTCTCTGCGTCTCAGCGTCTCAGAGTCTCTGCATCTCAGAGTCTCTGCGTCTCAGAGTCTCCGCGTCTCAGCGTGTAAGCGTCACTGCGTCTTAGAGTCTCTGTGTCTCAGAGTCTCTGCTTCTCAGAGTCTCTGCATCTCAGAGTCTCTGCGTCTCAGAGTCTCCGCGTCTCAGTGTGTAAGCGTCTCTGCGTCTCTGCGTCTCAGTGTCTCTGCGTCTCATAGTCTCTGCGTCTCAGAGTCTCTGAGTCTCAGTGTCTCTGCGTCTCATAGTCTCTGCGTCTCAGAGTCTCTGAGTCTCAGTGTCTCTGCCTCCCAGACTCTCTGCCTCTCAGAGTCTCTGCGTCTCAGAGTCTCTGCGTCTCATCGTCTCTGCGTCTAATCTCTCTGCGTCTCAGTGTCTCCGCCTCCCAGACTCTCTACGTCTCAGAGTCTGTGGGTCTCAGTGTCTCTGCGTCTCAGTGTCTTGGCGTCTCAGTGTCTCGGCGTCTCAGCGTCTCATCGTCTCTGCATCTCAGAGTCTCTGCGTCTCAGAGTCTCAGTGTCTCTGCTTCTCAGTGTCTCTGCGTCTCAGTGTCTCTGCGTCTCAGAGACTCTGCGTCTCAGAGTCTCTGTGTCTCAGAGTCTCTGTGTCTCAGCGTCTCTGCGTCTCAGAGTCTCTGCGTCTCAGAGTCTCTGCGTCTCAGCGTGTAAGCGTCTCTGCGTCTTAGAGTCTCTGTGTCTCAGAGTCTCTGCGTCTCAGAGTCTCTGCGTCTCAGAGTCTCTGCGTCTCAGAGTCTCCGCGTCTCAGCGTGTAAGCGTCTCTGCGTCTTAGAGTCTCTGTGTCTCAGAGTCTCTGCATCTCAGAGTCTCTGCGTCTCAGAGTCTCTGTGTCTCAGTGTCTCTGCGTCTCAGTGTCTCAGAGTCTCAGTATCTCTGCTTCTCAGAGTCTCTGCGTCTCAGAGTCTCTGCGTCTCAGTGTCTCTGCGTCTCAGTGTCTCAGAGTCTCAGTGTCTCTGCGTCTTAGAGTCTCTGTGTCTCAGAGTCTCTGCGTCTCAGCGTCTCTGCGTCTCAGCGTCTCTGCGTCTCAGAGTCTCTGCGTCTCAGTGTCTCTGCGTCTCAGTGTCTCAGAGTCTCAGTGTCTCTGCTTCTCAGAGTCTCTGCGTCTCAGAGTCTCTGCGTCTCAGTGTCTCATATTCTCTGCATCGCACAGTCACTGCGTCTCACCGTCTCTGCGTCTCAGGGTGTCTGTGTCTCTGCGTCTCAGAGTCTCAGAGTCTCTGTGTCTCAGTGTCTCTGCGTCTCATAGTCTCTGCGTCTCATAGTCTCTGCGTCTCATAGTCTCTGCGTCTCATAGTCTCTGCGTCTCAGCGTCTCTGCGTCTCAGCGTCTCTGCGTCTCTGCGTCTCAGTGTCTCTGCGTCTCATAGTCTCTGCGTCTCAGAGTCTCTGAGTCTCAGTGTCTCTGCCTCCCAGACTCTCTGCCTCTCAGAGTCTCTGCGTCTCTGCGTCTCATCGTCTCTGCGTCTCATCTCTCTGCGTCTCAGTGTCTCCGCCTCCCAGACTCTCTACGTCTCAGAGTCTCTGCGTCTCAGTGTCTCTGCGTCTCAGTGTCTTGGCGTCTCAGTGTCTCTGCGTCTCTGCGTCTCATCGTCTCTGCGTCTCAGAGTCTCTGCGTCTCAGCATCTCAGAGTCTCAGTGTCTCTGCTTCTCAGTGTCTCTGCGTCTCAGTGTCTCTGCGTCTCAGAGACTCTGCGTCTCAGAGACTCTGCGTCTCAGAGTCTCTGTGTCTCAGAGTCTCTGTGTCTCAGCGTCTCTGCGTCTCAGAGTCTCTGCGTCTCAGAGTCTCCGCGTCTCAGCGTGTAAGCGTCTCTGCGTCTTAGAGTCTTTGTGTCTCAGAGTCTCTGCATCTCAGAATCTCTGCGTCTCAGAGTCTCTGTGTCTCAGAGTCTCTGCGTCTCAGTGTCTCTACGTCTCAGAGTCTCTGCGTCTCAGAGTCTCAGTGTCTCTGCTTCTCAGTGTCTCTTCGTCTCAGAGTCTCTGCGTCTCAGAGTCTCTGCGTCTCAGTGTCTCAGATTCTCTGCATCGCACAGTCGCTGCGTCTCAACGTCTCTGCGTCTCAGGGTGTCTGTGTCTCTGCGTCTCAGAGTCTCTGCGTCTCAGTGTCTCAGAGTCTCAGTGTCTCTGCGTCTCAGAGTCTCTGCGTCTCAGTGTCTCAGAGACTCAGTGTCTCTGCGTCTCAGAGTCTCTGCGTCTCAGAGTCTCTGCGTCTCAGAGTCTCTGTGTCTCAGCGTCTCTGCGTCTCAGCGTCTCAGAGTCTCTGCATCTCAGAGTCTCTGCGTCTCAGAGTCTCCGCGTCTCAGCGTGTAAGCGTCTCTGCGTCTTAGAGTCTCTGTGTCTCAGAGTCCCTGCTTCTCAGTGTCTCAGAGTCTCAGTGTCTCTGCTTCTCAGTGTCTCTGCTTCTCAGTGTCTCTGCGTCTCAGAGTCTCCGCGTCTCAGCGTGTAAGCGTCTCTGTGTCTCAGAGTCTCTGCATCTCAGAGTCTCTGCGTCTCAGAGTCTCTGTGTCTCAGAGTCTCTGCGTCTCAGAGTCTCTGCGTCTCTGCGCCTCAGAGTCTCCGCGTCTCAGCGTGTAAGCGTCTCTGCGTCTTAGAGTCTCTGTGTCTCAGAGTCTCTGCGTCTCAGTGTCTCAGAGTCTCAGTGTCTCTGCTTCTCAGTGTCTCTGCTTCTCAGTGTCTCTGCGTCTCAGAGTCTCTGCGTCTCAGAGTCTCTGTGTCTCAGAGTCTCAGAGTCTCTGCGTCTCAGCTTCTCAGAGTCTCAGAGTCTCTGCGTCTCTGCGTCTCAGTGTCTCTGCGTCTCAGAGTCTCCGCGTCTCAGCGTGTAAGCGTCTCTGCGTCTCAGAGTCTCTGCGTCTCAGAGTCTCTGCGTCTCAGAGTCTCTGTGTCTCAGTGTCTCTGCGTCTCAGTGTCTCAGAGTCTCAGTGTCACTGCTTCTCAGAGTCTCTGCGTCTCAGAGTCTCTGCGTCTCAGTGTCTCTGCGTCTCAGTGTCTCAGAGTCTCAGTGTCTCTGCGTCTTAGAGTCTCTGTGTCTCAGAGTCTCTGCGTCTCAGCGTCTCAGAGTCTCTGCGTCTCAGTGTCTCAGAGTCTCAGTGTCTCTGCTTCTCAGAGTCTCTGCGTCTCAGAGTCTCTGCGTCTCAGAGTCTCCGCGTCTCAGCGTGTAAGCGTCTCTGCGTCTTAGAGTCTCTGTGTCTCAGAGTCCCTGCTTCTCAGAGTCTCTGCTTCTCAGAGTCTCTGCATCTCAGAGTCTCTGCGTCTCAGAGTCTCCGCGTCTCAGCGTGTAAGCGTCTCTGCGTCTTAGAGTCTCTGTGTCTCAGAGTCTCTGCGTCTCAGTGTCTCAGAGTCTCAGTGTCTCTGCTTCTCAGTGTCTCTGCTTCTCAGCGTCTCTGCATCTGACAGTCGCTGCGTCTCAGCGTCTCTGCGCCTCAGCGTGTCTGTGTCTCAGAGTCTCTGCATCTCAGATTCTCTGCGTCTCGCACTCTCTGCGTGTCAGACTCTCTGCGTCTCAGAGTCTCTGAGTCTCAGAGTCTCTGCGTCTCAGAGTCTCTGCGTCTCAGAGTCTCTGCGTCTCTGAGTCTCTGCGTGTCTGAGTCTCTGCGTCTCTGAGTCTCTGCGTCTCTGTGTCTTATAGTCTCAGCGTCTCAGAGTCTCGGAGTCTCAGTGTCTCTGCGTCTCAGTATCTCCGCCTCTCATAGTCTCTGCGTCTCAGTGTCTCTGCGTCTCAGTGTCTCTGCGTCTCAGTGTCTCTACATGTCATAGTCTCTGTGTCTCAGAGTCTCTGCGCCTCAGAGTCTCCGCGTCTCAGCGTGTAAGCGTCTCTGCGTCTTAGAGTCTCTGTGTCTCAGAGTCTCTGCTTCTCAGTGTCTCTGCTTCTCAGTGTCTCTGCGTCTCAGAGTCTCTGCGTCTCAGAGTCTCTGCGTCTCAGATTATCTGTGTCTGAGCATTTCTGTTTCTCAGCGACTCAGCGACTCAGCGTCTCTGCGTCTCAGACTCTCTGCATCTGACAGTCGCTGCGTCTCAGCATCTCTGCGCCTCAGCGTGTCTGTGTCTCAGAGTCTCTGCATCTCAGATTCTCTGCGTCTCACAGTCTCTGCGTCTCAGACTCTCTGCGTCTCAGACTCTCTGCGTCTCAGAGTCTCTGCGTCTCAGTGTCTCTGCGTCTCAGTGTCTCTGCTCTCGGAGTCTCTGCGCCTCAGCGTCTCTGCGTCTCAGCGTCTCAGTGTATCTACGTATCAGAGTCTCTGAGTCTCAGAGTCTCTGCGTCTCAGTGTCTCTGCGTCTCAGTGTCTCTGCGTCTCAGAGTCTCTGCGCCTCAGCGTCTCTGCGTCTCTGCGTCTCAGTGTATCTACGTATCTGAGTCTCTGAGTCTCAGAGTCTCTGCGTCTCTGTCTCTGCGTCTCAGTGTCTCTGTGTCTCTGCTCTCAGTGTCTCTGCGTCTCAGAGTCTCTGCGTCCCAGTGTCTCTGCGTCTCAGTGTCTCTGCGTCTCAGTGTCTCTGCGTCTCAGTGTCTCTGCGTCTCAGTGTCTCTGCGTCTCAGTGTCTCTGCGTCTCAGTGTCTCTGCTCTCAGAGTCTCTGCGTCTCAGTGTCTCTGCGTCTCTGTGTCTCTGCTCTCAGTGTCTCTGCGTCTCTGTGTCTCTGCTCTCAGTGTCTCTGCGTCTCAGAGTCTCTGCGTCTCAGTGTCTCTGCGTCTCAGTGTCTCTGCGTCTCAGTGTCTCTGCTCTCAGAGTCTCTGCGCCTCAGCGTCTCTGCGTCTCAGCGTCTCTGCGTCTCAGTGTATCTACGTATCAGAGTCTCTGAGTCTCAGAGTCTCTGAGTCTCAGAGTCTCTGCGTCTCAGAGTCTCTGCGTCCCAGTGTCTCTGCGCCTCAGCGTCTCTGCACCTCAGCGTCTCCCAGACTCTCTACGTCTCAGAGTCTCTGCGTCTCAGAGTCTCTGCGTCTCAGTGTCTCTGCGTCTCAGTGTCTCGGCATCTCAGTGTCTCTGCGTCTCAGCGTCTCTGCGTCTCAGAGTCTCTGCGTCTCAGTGTCTCAGAGTCTCAGTGTCTCTGCTTCTCAGTGTCTCTGCGTCTCAGAGTCTCTACGTCTCAGAGACTCTGCGTCTCAGAGTCTCTGTGTCTCAGAGTCTCTGTGTCTCAGCGTCTCTGCGTCTCAGAGTCTCTGCGTCTCAGAGTCTCTGCGTCTCAGCGTCTCTGCGTCTCTGCGTCTCAGTGTCTCTGCGTCTCACTGTCTCTCGGTCTCATAGTCTCTGCGTCTCATAGTCTCTGCGTCTCAGTGTCTCCGCCTCGCAGACTCTCTGAGTCTCAGTGTCTCTGCGTCTCAGTGTCTGTGCGTCTCAGTGTCTCAGTGTCTCAGCGTCTCAGTGTCTCTGCGTCTCAGTGTCTCTGCGTCTCAGTGTCTGTGCGTCTCAGTGTCTCAGTGTCTCAGCGTCTCTGTGTCTCTGCGTCTCAGTGTCTCTGCGTCTCAGTGTCTCTGCGTCTCAGTGTCTCAGTGTCTCAGCGTCTCTGTGTCTCTGCGTCTCAGTGTCTCTGCGTCTCAGTGTCTCAGTGTCTCAGCGTCTCTGTGTCTCTGCGTCTCAGTGTCTCTGCGTCTCAGTGTCTCTGCGTCTCAGTGTCTGTGCGTCTCAGTGTCTCTGCGTCTCAGTGTCTGTGCGTCTCAGTGTCTCTGCGTCTCCGTGTCTCAGATTCTCTGCGTCTCAGTGTCTCTGCGTCTCAGTGTCTCTGTGTCTCAGTGTCTGTGCGTCTCAGCGACTCTGCGTCTCAGTGACTCTGCGTCTCAGTGTCTCAGAGTCTCCGCGTCTCAGCGTGTAAGCGTCTCTGCGTCTCAGTGTCTCTGCGTCTCAGAGTCTCTGCGTCTCAGTGTCTCTGAGTGTCAGTGTCTCTGCGTCTCAGAGTGTCTGCGTCTCAGCGTCTCAGTGTCTCTGCTTCTCAGTGTCTCTGCGTCTCAGAGTCTCTGCGTCTCTGCGTCTCAGAGTCTCTGCGTCTCAGAGTCTCTGTGTCTCTGATTCTCAGCATGTCTGCGTCTCAATGTCTCAGTGTCTCTGCGTCTCATAGTCTCTGCGTCTCATAGTCTCTGCGTCTCATAGTCTCTGTGTCTCATAGTCTCTGCGTCTCAGCGTCTCTGCGTCTCAGCGTCTCTGCGTCTCAGTGTCTCTGCGTCTCTGCGTCTCAGTGTCTCTGCGTCTCAGAGTCTCTGAGTCTCAGTGTCTCTGCCTCCCAGACTCTCTGCCTCTCAGAGTCTCTGCGTCTCAGAGTCTCTGCGTCTCATCGTCTCTGCGTCTCATCGTCTCTGCGTCTAATCTCTCTGCGTCTCAGTGTCTCTGCCTCCCAGACTCTCTACGTCTCAGAGTCTCTGCGTCTCAGTGTCTCTGCGTCTCAGTGTCTCGGCGTCTCAGCGTCTCTGCGTCTCAGCGTCTCTGCGTCTCAGAGTCTCTGCTTCTCAGTGTCTCAGAGTCTCAGTGTCTCTGCTTCTCAGTGTCTCTGCGTCTCAGAGTCTCTGCGTCTCAGAGACTCTGCGTCTCAGAGTCTCTGTGTCTCAGAGTCTCTGTGTCTCAGCGTCTCTGCGTCTCTGCGTCTCAGAGTCTCTGCGTCTCAGAGTCTCTGCGTCTCAGAGTCTCTGCGTCTCAGTGTCTCAGAGTCTCAGTGTCTCTGCTTCTCAGTGTCTCTGCGTCTCAGAGTCTCTGCGTCTCAGAGACTCTGCGTCTCAGAGTCTCTGCGTCTCAGAGTCTCTGTGTCTCAGCGTCTCTGCGTCTCAGAGTCTCTGCGTCTCAGAGTCTCCGCGTCTCAGCGTGTAAGCGTCTCTGCGTCTTAGAGTCTCTGTGTCTCAGAGTCTCTGCATCTCAGAGTCTCTGCGTCTCAGAGTCTCTGTGTCTCAGAGTCTCTGCGTCTCAGTGTCTCAGTGTCTCTGCGTCTCAGAGTCTCTGCGTCTCAGTGTCTCAGAGTCTCAGTGTCTCTGCTTCTCAGTGTCTCTGCGTCTCAGAGTCTCTGCGTCTCAGAGTCTCTGCGTCTCTGTGTCTCAGATTCGCTGCATCGCACAGTCACTGCGTCTCACCGTCTCTGCGTCTCAGGGTGTCTGTGTCTCTGCGTCTCAGAGTCTCAGAGTCTCTGTGTCTCAGTGTCTCAGTGTCTCTGCGTCTCAGAGTCTCTGCGTCTCAGTGTCTCAGTGTCTCTGCTTCTCAGTGTCTCTGCGTCTCATAGTCTCTGCGTCTCATAGTCTCTGCGTCTCATAGTCTCTGCGTCTCATAGTCTCTGTGTCTCATAGTCTCTGCTTCTCAGAGTCTCTGCTTCTCAGAGTCTCTGCATCTCAGAGTCTCTGCGTCTCAGAGTCTCCGCGTCTCAGCGTGTAAGCGTCTCTGCGTCTCTGCGTCTCAGTGTCTCTGCGTCTCATAGTCTCTGCGTCTCAGAGTCTCTGAGTCTCAGTGTCTCTGCCTCCCAGACTCTCTGCCTCTCAGAGTCTCTGCGTCTCAGAGTCTCTGCGTCTCATCGTCTCTGCGTCTCATCGTCTCTGCGTCTAATCTCTCTGCGTCTCAGTGTCTCCGCCTCCCAGACTCTCTACGTCTCAGAGTCTCTGCGTCTCAGTGTCTCTGCGTCTCAGTATCTTGGCGTCTCAGTGTCTCTGCGTCTCAGCGTCTCATCGTCTCTGCGTCTCAGCGTCTCAGAGTCTCAGTGTCTCTGCTTCTCAGTGTCTCTGCGTCTCAGAGTCTCTGCGTCTCAGAGACTCTGCGTCTCAGAGACTCTGCGTCTCAGAGTCTCTGTGTCTCAGAGTCTCTGTGTCTCAGAGTCTCTGTGTCTCAGCGTCTCTGCGTCTCAGAGTCTCTGCGTCTCAAAGTCTCCGCGTGTCAGCATGTAAGCGTCTCTGCGTCTTAGAGTCTCTGTGTCTCAGAGTCTCTGCATCTCAGTGTCTCTGCGTCTCATAGTCTCTGCGTCTCATAGTCTCTGCGTCTCATAGTCTCTGCGTCTCATAGTCTCTGCGTCTCAGCGTCTCTGCGTCTCTGTGTCTCAGTGTCTCTGCGTCTCAGTGTCTCTGCGTCTCAGTGTCTCTGCGTCTCATAGTCTCTGCGTCTCAGAGTCTCTGAGTCTCAGTGTCTCTGCCTCCCAGACTCTCTGCCTCTCAGAGTCTCTGCGTCTCAGTGTCTCTGCGTCTCATCGTCTCTGCGTATAATCTCTCTGCGTCTCAGTGTCTCCGCCTCCCAGACTCTCTACGTCTCAGAGTCTCTGCGTCTCAGAGACTCTGCGTCTCAGAGTCTCTGTGTCTCAGAGTCTCTGTGGCTCAGCGTCTCTGCGTCTCAGAGTCTCTGAGTCTCAGAGTCTCCGCGTCTCAGTGTGTAAGCGTCTCTGCGTCTTAGAGTCTCTGTGTCTCAGAGTCTCTGCATCTCAGAGTCTCTGCGTCTCAGAGTCTCTGTGCCTCAGAGTCTCTGCGTCTCAGTGTCTCTGCGTCTCAGTGTCTCTGCGTCTCAGAGTCTCTGCGTCTCAGTGTCTCAGAGTCTCAGTGTCTCTGCTTCTCAGTGTCTCTTCGTCTCAGAGTCTCTGCGTCTCAGAGTCTCTGCGTCTCAGTGTCTCAGATTCTCTGCATCGCACAGTCGCTGCGTCTCACCGTCTCTGCGTCTCAGGGTGTCTGTGTCTCTGCGTCTCAGAGTCTCAGACTCTCAGTGTCTCTGCGTCTCAGAGTCTCTGCGTCTCAGTGTCTCAGAGTCTCAGTGTCTCTGCTTCTCAGTGTCTCTGCGTCTCAGAGTCTCCGCGTCTCAGAGTCTCCGCGTCTCAGCGTGTAAGCGTCTCTGCGTCTTAGAGTCTCTGCGTCTTAGAGTCTCTGTGTCTCAGAGTCTCTGTGTCTCAGCGTCTCAGAGTCTCTGCATCTCAGAGTCTCTGCGTCTCAGAGTCTCCGCGTCTCAGCGTGTAAGCGTCTCTGCGTCTTAGAGTCTCTGTGTCTCAGAGTCTCTGCATCTCAGAGTCTCTGCTTCTCAGAGTCTCTGCATCTCAGAGTCTCTGCGTCTCAGAGTCTCTGCGTCTCAGAGTCTCCGCGTCTCAGCGTGTAAGCGTCTCTGCGTCTCTGCGTCTCAGTGTCTCTGCGTCTCATAGTCTCTGCGTCTCAGAGTCTCTGAGTCTCAGTGTCTCTGCCTCCCAGACTCTCTGCCTCTCAGAGTCTCTGCGTCTCAGAGTCTCTGCGTCTCTGCGTCTCATCGTCTCTGCGTCTAATCTCTCTGCGTCTCAGTGTCTCCGCCTCCCAGACTCTCTACGTCTCAGAGTCTCTGCGTCTCAGTGTCTCTGCGTCTCAGTGTCTTGGCGTCTCAGTGTCTCTGCGTCTCAGCGTCTCATCGTCTCTGCGTCTCAGAGTCTCTGCGTCTCAGCGTCTCAGAGTCTCAGTGTCTCTGCTTCTCAGCGTCTCTGCGTCTCAGAGTCTCTGCGTCTCAGAGACTCTGCGTCTCAGACACTCTGCGTCTCAGAGTCTCTGTGTCTCAGAGTCTCTGTGTCTCAGCGTCTCTGCGTCTCAGAGTCTCTTCGTCTCAGAGTCTCCGCGTCGCAGCGTGTAAGCGTCTCTGCGTCTTAGAGTCTCTGCGTCTCATAGTCTCTGCGTCTCATAGTCTCTGCGTCTCATAGTCTCTGTGTCTCATAGTCTCTGCGTCTCAGCGTCTCTGCGTCTCTGTGTCTCAGTGTCTCTGCGTCTCTGCGTCTCAGTGTCTCTGCGTCTCAGTGTCTCTGCGTCTCATAGTCTCTGCGTCTCAGAGTCTCTGAGTCTCAGTGTCTCTGCCTCCCAGACTCTCTGCCTCTCAGAGTCTCTGCGTCTCAGTGTCTCTGCGTCTCATCGTCTCTGCGTCTCATCATCTCTGCGTCTAATCTCTCTGCGTCTCAGTGTCTCCGCCTCCCAGACTCTCTACGTCTCAGAGTCTCTGCGTCTCAGAGACTCTGCGTCTCAGAGTATCTGCGTCTCAGAGTCTCTGTGTCTCTGAGTCTCTGCGTCTCAGAGTCTCCGCGTCTCAGCGTGTAAGCGTCTCTGCGTCTTAGAGTCTCTGTGTCTCAGAGTCTCTGCATCTCAGAGTCTCTGCGTCTCAGAGTCTCTGTGTCTCAGAGTCTCTGCGTCTCAGCGTCTCTGCGTCTCAGAGTCTCTGCGTCTCTGCGTCTTAGAGTCTCTGTGTCTCAGAGTCTCTGCGTCTCAGTGTCTCAGAGTCTCAGTGTCTCTGCTTCTCAGTGTCTCTGCTTCTCAGTGTCTCTGCGTCTCAGAGTCTCTGCGTCTCAGAGTCTCTGCGTCTCAGTGTCTCAGAGTCTCAGTGTCTCTGCTTCTCAGTGTCTCTGCTTCTCAGTGTCTCTGCGTCTCAGAGTCTCTGCGTCTCAGAGTCTCTGCGTCTCAGCTTCTCAGAGTCTCAGAGTCTCTGCGTCTCTGCGTCTCAGAGTCTCTGCGTCTCAGAGTCTCTGCGTCTCAGAGTCTCTGCGTCTCAGAGTCTCCGCGTCTCAGCGTGTAAGCGTCTGTGCGTCTTAGAGTCTCTGTGTCTCAGAGTCTCTGCGTCTCAGTGTCTCAGAGTCTCAGTGTCTCTGCTTCTCAGAGTCTCTGCGTCTCAGAGTCTCTGCGTCTCAGTGTCTCAGATTCTCTGCATCGCACAGTCACTGCGTCTCACCGTCTCTGCGTCTCAGGGTGTCTGTGTCTCTGCGTCTCAGAGTCTCAGCGTCCCAGTGTCTCTGCGCCTCAGCGTCTCTGCGTCTCAGCGTCTCTGCGTCTCAGAGTCTCAGCGTCCCAGTGTCTCTGCTTCTCAGTGTCTCTGCGTCTCAGCGTCTCTGCGTCTCAGAGTCTCTGCGCCTCAGAGTCTCCGCGTCTCAGCGTGTAAGCGTCTCTGCGTCTTAGAGTCTCTGTGTCTCAGAGTCTCTGCGTCTCAGTGTCTCAGAGTCTCTGCGTCTCAGTGTCTCAGAGTCTCAGTGTCTCTGCTTCTCAGTGTCTCTGCTTCTCAGTGTCTCTGCATCTCAGAGTCTCTGCGTCTCAGAGTCTCTGCGTCTCAGCGTCTCAGAGTCTCAGAGTCTCTGCGTCTCAGAGTCTCTGCGTCTCAGAGTCTCTGCGTCTCAGATTATCTGTGTCTGAGCATTTCTGTGTCTCAGTGTCTCAGCGACTCAGCGTCTCTGCGTCTCAGACTCTCTGCATCTGACAGTCGCTGCGTCTCAGCGTCTCTGCGCCTCAGCGTGTCTGTGTCTCAGAGTCTCTGCATCTCAGATTCTCTGCGTCTCACAGTCTCTGCGCCTCAGACTCTCTGCGTCTCAGA
Source organism: Carcharhinus amblyrhynchos (assembly GCF_965287045.1). Lineage (NCBI taxonomy): Eukaryota > Metazoa > Chordata > Chondrichthyes > Carcharhiniformes > Carcharhinidae > Carcharhinus > Carcharhinus amblyrhynchos. The sequence continues at coordinate 4,748 of NW_027650320.1, read as the reverse complement.
CTCTCTGCGTCTCAGAGTCTCTGCGTCTCAGAGTCTCTGCGTCTCAGAGTCTCTGCGTCTCAGAGTCTCTGCGTCTCTGAGTCTCTGCGTCTCTGAGTCTCTGCATCTCTGTGTCTTATAGTCTCAGCGTCTCAGAGTCTCGGAGTCTCAGTGTCTCTGCGTCTCAGTGTCTCTGCGTCTCAGTGTCTCTGATTCTCAGTGTCTCTGCGACTCAGTGTCTCTGCTCTCAGAGTCTCTGCGCCTCAGCGTCTCTGCGTCTCAGCGTCTCTGCGTCTCAGTGTATCTACGTATCAGAGTCTCTGCGTCTCTGTCTCTGCGTCTCAGTGTCTCTGCGTCTCAGTGTCTCTGCTCTCAGAGTCTCTGCGTCTCAGAGTCTCTGCGTCCCAGTGTCTCTGCGCCTCAGCGTCTCTGCACCTCAGCGTCTCCCAGACTCTCTACGTCTCAGAGTCTCTGCGTCTCAGTGTCTCTGCGTCTCAGTGTCTCTGCGTCTCAGTGTCTCTGCGTCTCAGTGTCTCTGCGTCTCAGCGTCTCTGCGTCTCAGAGTCTCTGCGTCTCAGTGTCTCAGAGTCTCAGTGTCTCTGCTTCTCAGTGTCTCTGCATCTCAGAGTCTCTACGTCTCAGAGACTCTGCGTCTCAGAGTCTCTGTGTCTCAGAGTCTCTGTGTCTCAGCGTCTCTGCGTCTCAGAGTCTCTGCGTCTCAGAGTCTCTGCGTCTCAGAGTCTCTGCGTCTCAGTGTCTCAGAGTCTCAGTGTCTCTGCTTCTCAGTGTCTCTGCGTCTCAGCGTCTCTGCGTCTCTGCGTCTCAGTGTCTCTGCGTCTCACTGTCTCTGCGTCTCATAGTCTCTGCGTCTCATAGTCTCTGCATCTCAGTGTCTCTGCCTCGCAGACTCTCTGAGTCTCAGTGTCTCTGCGTCTCAGTGTCTGTGCGTCTCAGTGTCTCAGCGTCTCTGTGTCTCTGCGTCTCAGTGTCTCTGCGTCTCAGTGTCTCAGCGTCTCTGTGTCTCTGCGTCTCAGTGTCTCTGCGTCTCAGTGTCTCTGCGTCTCAGTGTCTCAGTGTCTCAGCGTCTCTGTGTCTCTGCGTCTCAGTGTCTCTGCGTCTCAGTGTCTGTGCGTCTCAGTGTCTCTGCGTCTCAGTGTCTGTGCGTCTCAGTGTCTCTGCGTCTCCGTGTCTCAGATTCTCTGCGTCTCAGTGTCTCTGCGTCTCCATGTCTCTGCGTCTCAGTGTCTCTGCGTCTCAGTGTCTCTGCGTCTCAGTGTCTGTGCGTCTCAGCGACTCTGCGTCTCAGTGACTCTGTGTCTCAGTGTCTCAGAGTCTCCGCGTCTCAGCGTGTAAGCGTCTCTGCGTCTCAGTGTCTCTGCGTCTCAGAGTCTCTGCGTCTCAGTGTCTCTGAGTGTCAGTGTCTCTGCGTCTCAGAGTGTCTGCGTCTCAGCGTCTCAGTGTCTCAGCGTCTCAGTGTCTCTGCTTCTCAGTGTCTCTGCGTCTCAGAGTCTCTGCGTCTCAGAGTCTCTGCGTCTCAGCATGTCTGCGTCTCAATGTCTCAGTGTCTCTGCGTCTCATAGTCTCTGCGTCTCATAGTCTCAGCGTCTCAGCGTCTCAGCGTCTCTGCGTCTCAGTGTCTCTGCGTCTCTGCGTCTCAGTGTCTCTGCGTCTCAGAGTCTCTGAGTCTCAGTGTCTCTGCCTCCCAGACTCTCTGCCTCTCAGAGTCTCTGCGTCTCAGAGTCTCTGCGTCTCATCGTCTCTGCATCTCATCGTCTCTGCGTCTAATCTCTCTGCGTCTCAGTGTCTCCGCCTCCCAGACTCTCTACGTCTCAGAGTCTCTGCGTCTCAGTGTCTCTGCGTCTCAGTGTCTCGGCGTCTCAGTGTCTCTGCGTCTCAGCGTCTCTGCGTCTCAGAGTCTCTGCTTCTCAGTGTCTCAGAGTCTCAGTGTCTCTGCTTCTCAGTGTCTCTGCGTCTCAGAGTCTCTGCGTCTCAGAGACTCTGCGTCTCAGAGTCTCTGTGTCTCAGAGTCTCTGTGTCTCAGCGTCTCTGCGTCTCTGCGTCTCAGAGTCTCTGCGTCTCAGAGTCTCTGCGTCTCAGAGTCTTTGCGTCTCAGTGTCTCAGAGTCTCAGTGTCTCTGCTTCTCAGTGTCACTGAGTCTCAGAGTCTCTGCGTCTCAGAGAAGCTGCGTCTCAGAGTCTCTGTGTCTCAGAGTCTCTGTGTCTCAGCGTCTCTGCGTCTCAGAGTCTCTGCGTCTCAGAGTCTCCGCGTCTCAGCGTGTAAGCGTCTCTGCGTCTTAGAGTCTCTGTGTCTCAGAGTCTCTGCATCTCAGCGTCTCTGCGTCTCAGTCTCTCAGTGTCTCTGCGTCTCAGAGTCTCTGCGTCTCAGTGTCTCAGAGTCTCAGTGTCTCTGCTTCTCAGTGTCTCTGCGTCTCAGAGTCTCTGCGTCTCAGAGTCTCTGCGTCTCAGTGTCTCAGATTCGCTGCATCGCACAGTCACTGCGTCTCACCGTCTCTGCGTCTCAGGGTGTCTGTGTCTCTGCGTCTCAGAGTCTCAGAGTCTCTGTGTCTCAGTGTCTCAGTGTCTCTGCGTCTCAGAGTCTCTGCGTCTCAGTGTCTCAGAGTCTCAGTGTCTCTGCTTCTCAGTGTCTGCGTCTCATAGTCTCTGCGTCTCATAGTCTCTGCGTCTCATAGTCTCTGTGTCTCATAGTCTCTGCTTCTCAGAGTCTCTGCTTCTCAGAGCCTCTGCATCTCAGAGTCTCTGCGTCTCAGAGTCTCCGCGTCTCAGCGTGTAAGCGTCTCTGCGTCTCTGCGTCTCAGTGTCTCTGCGTCTCATAGTCTCTGCGTCTCAGAGTCTCTGAGTCTCAGTGTCTCTGCCTCCCAGACTCTCTGCCTCTCAGAGTCTCTGCGTCTCAGAGTCTCTGCGTCTCAGAGTCTCTGCGTCTCTGCGTCTCATCGTCTCTGCGTCTCATCGTCTCTGCGTCTAATCTCTCTGCGTCTCAGTGTCTCCGCCTCCCAGACTCTCTACGTCTCAGAGTCTCTGCGTCTCAGTGTCTCTGCGTCTCAGCGTCTCATCGTCTCTGCGTCTCAGAGTCTCTGCGTCTCAGCGTCTCAGAGTCTCAGTGTCTCTGCTTCTCAGTGTCTCTGCGTCTCAGAGTCTCTGCGTCTCAGAGACTCTGCGTCTCAGAGTCTCTGTGTCTCAGAGTCTCTGTGTCTCAGAGTCTCTGTGTCTCAGAGTCTCTGTGTCTCAGCGTCTCTGCGTCTCAGAGTCTCTGCGTCTCAAAGTCTCCGCGTGTCAGCGTGTAAGCGTCTCTGTGTCTTAGAGTCTCTGTGTCTCAGAGTCTCTGCATCTCAGTGTCTCTGCGTCTCATAGTCTCTGCGTCTCATAGTCTCTGCGTCTCATAGTCTCTGCGTCTCAGCGTCTCTGCGTATCTGTGTCTCTGCGTCTCTGCGTCTCTGCGTCTCAGTGTCTCTGCGTCTCATAGTCTCTGCGTCTCAGAGTCTCTGAGTCTCAGTGTCTCTGCCTCCCAGACTCTCTGCCTCTCAGAGTCTCTGCGTCTCAGTGTCTCTGCGTCTCATCGTCTCTGCGTATAATCTCTCTGCGTCTCAGTGTCTCCGCCTCCCAGACTCTCTAAGTCTCAGAGTCTCTGCGTCTCAGAGACTCTGCGTCTCAGAGTCTCTGTGTCTCAGAGTCTCTGTGGCTCAGCGTCTCTGCGTCTCAGAGTCTCTGAGTCTCAGAGTCTCCGCGTCTCAGGGTGTAAGCGTCTCTGCGTCTTGGAGTCTCTGTGTCTCAGAGTCTCTGCATCTCAGAGTCTCTGCGTCTCAGAGTCTCTGTGTCTCAGAGTCTCTGCGTCTCAGTGTCTCTGCGTCTCAGTGTCTCTGCGTCTCAGAGTCTCTGCGTCTCAGTGTCTCAGAGTCTCAGTGTCTCTGCTTCTCAGTGTCTCTTCGTCTCAGAGTCTCTGCGTCTCAGAGTCTCTGCGACTCAGTGTCTCAGATTCTCTGCATCGCACAGTCGCTGCGTCTCACCGTCTCTGCGTCTCAGGGTGTCTGTGTCTCTGCGTCTCAGAGTCTCAGACTCTCAGTGTCTCTGCGTCTCAGAGTCTCTGCGTCTCAGTGTCTCAGAGTCTCAGTGTCTCTGCTTCTCAGTGTCTCTGCGTCTCAGAGTCTCTGCGTCTCAGAGTCTCTGTGTCTCAGCGTCTCTGTGTCTCAGCGTCTCAGAGTCTCTGCATCTCAGAGTCTCTGCGTCTCAGAGTCTCCGCGTCTCAGCGTGTGAGCGTCTCTGCGTCTTAGAGTCTCTGTGTCTCAGAGTCCCTGCTTCTCAGAGTCTCTGCATCTCAGAGTCTCTGCATCTCAGAGTCTCTGCGTCTCAGAGTCTCCGCGTCTCAGCGTGTAAGCGTCTCTGCGTCTCTGCGTCTCAGTGTCTCTGCGTCTCATAGTCTCTGCGTCTCAGAGTCTCTGAGTCTCAGTGTCTCTGCCTCCCAGACTCTCTGCCTCTCAGAGTCTCTGCGTCACAGAGTCTCTGCGTCTCTGCGTCTCATCGTCTCTGCGTCTAATCTCTCTGCGTCTCAGTGTCTCCGCCTCCCAGACTCTCTACGTCTCAGAGTCTCTGCGTCTCAGTGTCTCTGCATCTCAGTGTCTTGGCGTCTCAGTATCTCTGCGTCTCAGCGTCTCATCGTCTCTGCGTCTCAGAGTCTCTGCGTCTCAGCGTCTCAGAGTCTCAGTGTCTCTGCTTCTCAGTGTCTCTGCGTCTCAGAGTCTCTGCGTCTCAGAGACT
>NW_027650319.1:0-110356 GCF_965287045.1 Carcharhinus amblyrhynchos | reverse complement strand
CCAGGAGCAGCATGGTCCAAAAATTAATCACATTACTGATGTAGATTTCACCCACCATGTCCCAGATTATCACAGCTTCTACACAACAGCAAAAATCTGCATCAGTAACACTGCCCAGCCCCTCCTCCAATCTGGTGTCTCCAACACACACAGTCCACCTCTCTCTGTCCTGACCTTGACTGTCACATCACTTTCTCCATTAGTCAGGCCCCCAGACTACAATTAACTACCCAGACAGACTAACACTCAAGGAAATTAAATAACAGAGACTCTATCTTGCACACAGAAAAATGTGCTTTGTATACAGAAATAAAAATTACACACAACAGCAAAAAAAGCAAAGATTTTTACAATCCAAACAGGCAGACAGTTCAGGGCAAAGGTTAGAGTGCCGCACTGTCAGAGGGTCAGTGCTGCGGGAGTGCCGCACTGTCAGAGGGTCAGTGCTGAGGGAGTGCCGCACTGTCAGAGGGTCAGTGCTGAGGGAGTGCCACACTGTCAGAGGGTCAGTGCTGAGAGAGTGCCGCACTGTCAGAGGGTCAGTGCTGAGAGTGCCGCACTGTCAGAGGGTCAGTGCTGAGGGAGCGCCGCACTGTCAGAGGGTCAGTGCTGAGAGAGTGCCGCACTGTCAGAGGGTCAGTGCTGAGGGAGTGCCGCACTGTCAGAGGGTCAGTGCTGAGGGAGTGCCGCACTGTCAGAGGGTCAGTGCTGAGAGTGTGCCGCACTGTCAGAGGGTCAGTGCTGAGGGTGTGCCGCACTGTCAGAGGGTCAGTGCTGAGGGAGTGCCGCACTGTCAGAGGGTCAGTGCTGAGAGTGTGCCGCACTGTCAGAGGGTCAGTGCTGAGGGAGTGCCGTACTGTCAGAGGGTCAGCGCTGAGGGAGTGCCACACTGTCAGAGGGTCAGCGCTGAGGGAGTGCCACACTGTCAGAGGGTCAGTGCTGAGGGAGTGCCGTACTGTCAGAGGGTCAGTGCTGAGGGAGTGCCGTACTGTCAGAGGGTCAGCGCTGAGGGAGTGCCGCACTGTCAGAGGGTCAGTGCTGAGGGAGCGCCGCACTGTCAGAGGGTCAGTGCTGAGGGAGTGCCGCACTGTCAGAGGGTCTGTGCTGAGGGAGTGCCGCACTGTCAGAGGGTCAGTGCTGAGGGACTGCCGCACTGTCAGAGGGTCAGTGCTGAGGGAGTGCCGCACTGTCAGAGGGTCAGCGCTGAGGGAGTGCCGTACTGTCAGAGGGTCAGTGCCGAGGGAGTGCCGCACTGTCAGAGGGTCAGTGCTGAGGGAGTGCCGCACTGTCAGAGGGTCAGTGCTGAGGGAGCGCCGCACTGTCAGAGGGTCAGTGCTGAGGGAGTGCCGCACTGTCAGAGGGTCAGTGCTGAGGGAGTGCCGCACTGTCAGAGGGTCAGTGCTGAGGGAGTGCCGCACTGTCAGAGGGTCAGTGCTGAGGGAGTGCCGCACTGTCAGAGGGTCAGTGCTGAGGGAGTGCCGCACTGTCAGAGGGTCAGCGCTGAGGGAGTGCCGCACTGTCAGAGGGTCAGTGCTGAGGAAGCGCTGTTCTTGCCCATGTAGAACATGTAGAAATGTGAAACATTAACTCTCCTGTCTGATTACTGTTTGTTCCATTATGCAAAGACCGATGCCTTCTCCAGCTCGAGGGCTCAGTTCACTCCCTGCAGCCTGGTTGCTGTAAACTCTCTGTCCAGGAATATTTCCTCTCCCCGTGGTTCAGTGTGTTTGCTGAGCTTCTGTTCAGCCAGCTGTGAGAAAAACAAATACTTGCATTCCTCTAGCACCTTTCCTGGCACAGCTTGTCCCAATTATACTTCACAGCTGGTGAAATCAGACATATCCATGTGGGAAAATCAGCGGCCAATTTATGTACAGCAAGATCCCAGATCACCTGTGTTAGAGTGTTAGCCAATGGTGGCCACAGGATTTTTCAAATCTACTTGAGAAGGCACACAGGCAGCAGAACCAGGAACAGTCCGGCACGAGGTCAGGCCCTTCGGCCCTGCAAACCTGTGCCAATCATGATGTCACAACTGAACTTAAAAAAGACATTCTGCCTTTTCTCGGTCCGTATCCCTCCTATTCATGTTCCCATCCAGATGCATCTTAAATGTTGCTCATGTGTCTGCTTCCACCACCTCCTCCGGCAGCGCGTTCCAGGCCCCCACCACTCTCTCTGTGTGAAAAACCTCCCCCGCACATCTCCCTTAAACTTTCCCCCTTGAACCTGTGCCCCTTATAATTAACGCTCCTGGGGAAAAGGGACTGGGTTGAATGTTTCTGGGAGACGGCACCTCTGACAGTGCAGCACTGTCTCACTGAGTCACCTCAATTCTATTCAGCCCCTGTTTTAACTGAAGTCCGGTTCCCAAACTGGGATTGGGATGAAGGTGCTCTGGCAGATCCCCTCCTGTCCTCTGGCCGGTTTAGCCAACACCACGGTGCCCACCCGAGTGAGATGGTGAACTGCGCTCGGTAACTGAGAGGCTGCAGAGTTTCGCAGCTCAGGCTGGTCACAGCCCCAGTGGACACTGAGAAACTCGATGAATGTGAATGCATTTTCAGGTGATCAGATGTTTAAGATGGAGGTGTCTTCACGCACCATTACGTGTTTAATATGGGGTGACCGCACAGCTGCTGCACACTGGGCCCTGAAGCAGCTGCTGTCAGTCCAGCCTGTGCTGCCTAATCTCTGGAGGTCAGTGAATTATTCACCCGAGCTCTGTTTAATGATCCATTCATTTTCTGCCCCATTAGTCTGACAGGTTCGAGCCCCCGCTCTGCTCCAGCTGTGTAAAGACTGTCTGTCGCTCGCTCCCAGGCAGGGCAGACATCTCCCTACCCAGCTTCTTCACTCTCTGACAGGCTCTCCCTGAGAGGGGGCAGCTTACGGTGCGGGGAGGGGGAGGGGGAGGTGTGCTGTGCAGTGTGGGGGTGGAAGGAGGTGGGAGTGGGAGTTGGGGCGTGGGAGGTGGGGTAGGGGATGGGCTGGGAGAGGGGGCAGGAAGGGGCACAGGGGTTGGATTGGGGAGGGGGTGGGGGTGGGGTGGAAGGTTGCAGTCTCATTATCGTGTTTGCAGCCACAATGCCATTGGATGTTCTCTCATCCACAGAATCACAGCTCCTGCACATCACCTCCTCCAGCAGGAAGCAGCGACTTCTCCAGTGGGGGGGGGGGGGGGGGGGGGGGTGTCAGCAGCAGTGGGGGTGGAGTGGGGGTTCGCTACCTGAAGGCCCTCCAGCTCCCCATTAACCAGCAGCTGAACGTTTGGTATTTTGAGGCAACAGAATGTGCAGACAGAGCAGACAGTACCGAGCAGTACCAGACAGAGCAGACAGTACCGAGCAGTACCAGACAGAGCAGACAGTACCGAGCAGTACCAGACAGAGCAGACAGTACCGAGCAGTACCAGACGGAGCAGACAGTGCCGAGCAGTACCAGACGGAGCAGACAGTACCGAGCAGTACCAGACAGAGCAGACAGTGCCGAGCAGTACCAGACAGAGCAGACAGTACCGAGCAGTACCAGACAGAGCAGGCAGTACCGAGCAGTACCAGACAGAGCAGACAGTGCCGAGCAGTACCAGACAGAGCAGACAGTACCGAGCAGTACCAGACGGAGCAGGCAGTACCGAGCAGTACCAGACAGAGCAGACAGTACCGAGCAGTACCAGACAGTGCCGAGCAGTACCAGACAGAGCAGACAGTGCCGAGCAGTACCAGACGGAGCAGACAGTACCGAGCAGTACCAGACGGAGCAGACAGTACCGAGCAGTACCAGACGGAGCAGACAGTACCGAGCAGTACCAGACAGAGCAGACAGTACCGAGCAGTACCAGACGGAGCAGACAGTGCCGAGCAGTACCAGACGGAGCAGGCAGTACCGAGCAGTACCAGACGGAGCAGACAGTACCGAGCAGTACCAGACGGAGCAGACAGTACCGAACAGTACCAGACGGAGCAGACAGTACCGAGCAGTACCAGACGGAGCAGACAGTACCGAGCAGTACCAGACGGAGCAGACAGTACCGAACAGTACCAGACGGAGCAGACAGTACCGAACAGTACCAGACGGAGCAGACAGTGCCAAGCAGTACCAGACGGAGCAGACAGTACCGAGCAGTACCAGACAGAGCAGGCAGTACCGAGCAATACCAGACGGAGCAGACAGTACCGAACAGTACCAGACAGAGCAGGCAGTACCGAGCAATACCAGACGGAGCAGACAGTACCGAGCAGTACCAGACAGAGCAGGCAGTACCGAGCAGTACCAGACAGAGCAGACAGTACCGAGCAGTACCAGACAGAGCGGGCAGTACCGAGCAGTACCAGACAGAGCAGACAGTACCGAACAGTGCCAGACAGAGCAGACAGTACCGAACAGTGCCAGACAGAGCAGACAGTACCGAACAGTGCCAGACAGAGCGGGCAGTACCAAGCAGTACCAGACAGAGCAGACAGTACCGAACAGTACCAGACAGAGCAGACAGTACCGAGCAGTACCAGACAGAGCAGACAGTACCGAGCAGTACCAGACACAGCAGGCAGTACAGAGCAGTACCAGACGGAGCAGACAGTACCGAGCAGTACCAGACAGAGCGAGCAGTACCAGACAGAGCAGACAGTACCGAACAGTGCCAGACAGAGCGGGCAGTACCGAGCAGTACCAGACAGAGCAGACAGTACCGAACAGTACCAGACAGAGCAGGCAGTACCGAGCAGTACCAGACAGAGCAGACAGTACCGAGCAGTACCAGACACAGCAGGCAGTGCCGAGCAGTACCAGACGGAGCAGACAGTGCCGAGCAGTACCAGACAGAGCAGACAGTACCGAGCAGTGCCAGACAGAGCAGACAGTACCGAGCAGTACCAGACGGAGCAGACAGTACCGAGCAGTGCCAGACGGAGCAGACAGTACCGAGCAGTGCCAGACGGAGCAGACAGTACCGAGCAGTGCCAGACGGAGTAGGCAGTACCGAGCAGTGCCAGACGGAGTAGGCAGTACCGAGCCGTACCAGACAGAGCAGACAGTGCCAGACAGAGCAGACAGTGCCAGACGGAGCAGGCAGTACCGAGCAGTACCAGACGGAGCAGACAGTACCGAGCAGTACCAGACGGAGCAGACAGTACCGAGCAGTACCAGACGGAGCAGACAGTACCGAGCAGTACCAGACGGAGCAGACAGTACCGAGCAGTACCAGACAGAGCAGGCAGTACCGAGCAGTACCAGACGGAGCAGACAGTACCGAGCAGTACCAGACGGAGCAGACAGTACCGAACAGTGCCAGACGGAGCAGACAGTACCGAGCAGTACCAGACGGAGCAGACAGTACCGAGCAGTACCAGACGGAGCAGACAGTACCGAGCAGTACCAGACAGAGCAGGCAGTACCGAGCAGTACCAGACAGAGCAGGCAGTACCGAGCAGTACCAGACGGAGCAGACAGTACCGAGCAGTACCAGACAGAGCAGACAGTACCGAGCAATACCAGACAGAGCAGACAGTACCGAGCAGTACCAGACGGAGCAGACAGTACAGAGCAGTACCAGACGGAGCAGACAGTACAGAGCAGTACCAGACGGAGCAGGCAGTACCGAGCAGTACCAGACAGAGCAGACAGTACCGAGCAGTACCAGACAGAGCAGACAGTACAGAGCAGTACCAGACGGAGCAGGCAGTACCGAGCAGTACCAGACGGAGCAGGCAGTACCGAGCAGTACCAGACGGAGCAGGCAGTACCGAGCAGTACCAGACAGAGCAGACAGTACCGAGCAGTACCAGACGGAGCAGACAGTACAGAGCAGTACCAGACGGAGCAGGCAGTACCGAGCAGTGCCAGACGGAGCAGGCAGTACCGAGCAGTACCAGACGGAGCAGGCAGTACCGAGCAGTACCAGACAGAGCAGGCAGTACCGAGCAGTACCAGACGGAGCAGACAGTACCGAGCAGTACCAGACGGAGCAGACAGTACAGAGCAGTACCAGACGGAGCAGGCAGTACCGAGCAGTGCCAGACGGAGCAGGCAGTACCGAGCAATACCAGACAGAGCAGACAGTACCGAGCAGTACCAGACAGAGCAGACAGTACCGAGCAGTACCAGACAGAGCAGACAGTACAGAGCAGTACCAGACGGAGCAGGCAGTACCGAGCAGTACCAGACAGAGCAGGCAGTACCGAGCAGTACCAGACAGAGCAGACAGTACCGAGCAATACCAGACAGAGCAGACAGTACCGAGCAGTACCAGACGGAGCAGACAGTACCGAGCAGTACCAGACAGAGCAGACAGTACCGAGCAATACCAGACAGAGCAGACAGTACCGAGCAGTACCAGACGGAGCAGACAGTACCGAGCAGTACCAGACAGAGCAGACAGTACCGAGCAGTACCAGACGGAGCAGACAGTACAGAGCAGTACCAGACGGAGCAGACAGTACAGAGCAGACAGTACCGAGCAGTACCAGACGGAGCAGACAGTACAGAGCAGTACCAGACGGAGCAGGCAGTACCGAGCAGTACCAGACGGAGCAGGCAGTACCGAGCAGTACCAGACAGAGCAGACAGTACCGAGCAGTACCAGACAGTACCAAGCAGTACCAGACGGAGCAGGCAGTACCGAGCAGTACCAGACAGAGCAGACAGTACCGAGCAGTACCAGACAGAGCAGACAGTACAGAGCAGTACCAGACGGAGCAGGCAGTACCGAGCAGTACCAGACGGAGCAGGCAGTACCGAGCAGTACCAGACAGAGCAGACAGTACCGAGCAGTACCAGACGGAGCAGACAGTACAGAGCAGTACCAGACGGAGCAGGCAGTACCGAGCAGTGCCAGACGGAGCAGGCAGTACCGAGCAGTACCAGACAGAGCAGGCAGTACCGAGCAGTACCAGACAGAGCAGGCAGTACCGAGCAGTACCAGACAGAGCAGACAGTACCGAGCAGTACCAGACGGAGCAGACAGTACAGAGCAGTACCAGACGGAGCAGGCAGTACCGAGCAGTGCCAGACGGAGCAGGCAGTACCGAGCAATACCAGACAGAGCAGACAGTACAGAGCAGTACCAGACGGAGCAGGCAGTACCGAGCAGTACCAGACAGAGCAGGCAGTACCGAGCAGTACCAGACAGAGCAGACAGTACCGAGCAGTACCAGACGGAGCAGACAGTACAGAGCAGTACCAGACGGAGCAGGCAGTACCGAGCAGTACCAGACAGAGCAGGCAGTACCGAGCAGTACCAGACAGAGCAGACAGTGCCAGACAGAGCAGACAGTACCGAGCAGTACCAGACGGAGCAGACAGTGCCAGACAGAGCAGACAGTGCCGAGCAGTACCAGACAGAGCAGACAGTGCCAGACAGAGCAGACAGTGCCGAGCAGTACCAGACAGAGCAGACAGTGCCAGACAGAGCAGACAGTGCCGAGCAGTACCAGACAGAGCAGACAGTGCCAGACAGAGCAGACAGTGCCGAGCAGTACCAGACAGAGCAGACAGTGCCGAGCAGTACCAGACAGAGCAGACAGTGCCAGACAGAGCAGACAGTACCGAGCAGTACCAGACAGAGCAGACAGTACCGAGCAGTACCAGACAGAGCAGACAGTGCCGAGCAGTACCAGACAGAGCAGACAGTGCCGAGCAGTGCCAGACAGAGCAGGCAGTGCCGAGCAGTGCTGAGCAGTGCCAGACAGAGCAGACAGTGCCGAGCAGTGCCAGACGGAGCAGACAGTGCCGAGCAGTGCCAGACGGAGCAGACAGTGCCGAGCAGTGCCAGACAGAGCAGACAGTACAGAGCAGTACCAGACAGAGCAGGCAGTGCCGAGCAGTACCAGACAGAGCAGACAGTACCGAGCAGTACCAGACAGAGCAGGCAGTGCCGAGCAGTACCAGACAGAGCAGACAGTACCGAGCAGTACCAGACAGAGCAGGCAGTGCCGAGCAGTACCAGACAGAGCAGACAGTACCGAGCAGTGCCAGACAGAGCAGGCAGTGCCGAGCAGTACCAGACAGAGCAGACAGTACCGAGCAGTACCAGACGGAGCAGGCAGTGCCGAGCAGTACCAGACAGAGCAGACAGTGCCGAGCAGTACCAGACAGAGCAGGCAGTACCGAGCAGTACCAGACAGAGCAGGCAGTACCGAGCAGTACCAGACAGAGCAGGCAGTACCGAGCAGTACCAGACAGAGCAGACAGTGCCGAGCAATACCAGACAGAGCAGACAGTACCGAACAGTGCCAGACAGAGCAGGCAGTACCGAGCAGTACCAGACAGAGCAGACAGTGCCGAGCAATACCAGACAGAGCAGACAGTACCGAACAGTGCCAGACAGAGCAGACAGTACCGAGCAGTACCAGACAGAGCAGGCAGTACCGAACAGTGCCAGACAGAGCAGACAGTGCCGAGCAATACCAGACAGAGCAGACAGTACCGAGCAGTACCAGACAGAGCAGGCAGTACCGAACAGTACCAGACAGAGCAGACAGTGCCGAGCAGTGCCAGACAGAGCAGACAGTGCCGAGCAGTGCCAGACAGAGCAGGCAGTACCGAGCAGTGCCAGACAGAGCAGGCAGTGCCAGACAGAGCAGGCAGCACCAGGCGTTGCCAGACAAAGTGGGCAGAGCCAAGCAGCATACTGAACCTACAATTGATGTGCTCTAATCAGAAGCTGCCCACTCCATCAGGACAGAGAGAAGAAACTCTTCATCCCTGAAAGGCAAGGATTGCGAAAGAGCAATGTCAACTAGAAATGATATGGAAAAGGTAGCACTTCACACTGAACCTTAACAACACGCCAAAGCAAGAACTCATACAAAGCCTTTAATGCAGGGAAAACTCTCAAAGTGCCTCGCAGAATTGGTGAAACTGTTACACTGGCCTCAGAAAGATGACCAATCACCGAGTCCCAGAGATTGGTTTAAAGCTGGATGGGTTTCACCGGAATTTCAGAGCAGCTGGGAAAGACGGAACATTTCAAATCAGAATAAGTTTGCCAATGACACAGAGATTGGCCGGGTGGTTAACAGTGAGGTGGAGTGTCTTGGGCTACAGGAAGGTATAGGTGGAATGGTCAAATGGGCAGATAGGTTTAACCCTGAAATGTGATACACTTTGGAAGGAGTAATTTTGACAAGAAAGTATTCAATGAATGGTAGGACACTAGAAAGTTCTGTGGAACAAAGGGATCTTGGCGTGTTTGTCCACAAATCTCTGAAAGTAGAAAGCATGTTAGGGTGGTGAAAAAGTCATATGGGACACTTGCCTTTATCAGTCGAGACATAGATTATAAAAGCAGGGAAGTCATGTTGGAATTGTACAGAACTTTGGGAGTACTGTGTGTAGTCCTGGTCGCCACATTATAGGGTGGATGTGATTGCACTGGAGAGGGTGCAGAGAAGACTCACCAGGATGCTGCCTGGGATGGAACATTGAAGTTATGAAGAGAGGTTGGGTAGGATTGGATTGTTTTTACTGGAGCAGAAAAGACTGAGGGGCGACTTGATTGAGGTGAACAAGATTATGAGGGACGTGGATAGAGTGAATAAGGAGCAGCTGTTCCCCTTAGTTGAAGGGTCAGTCATGAGGGGGCATAGGTTCAAGGTGAGGGGCAGGAGGTTTGGGGAGGATGAGGAAAACTTTTTCACCCAGAGGGTGGTGAGGGTCTGGAATGTGCTGTCTGGGAGGGTGGTAGAGGCGGGATGCCTCATATCCTTTAAAAAGTATCTGGATGAGCACTTGGCACATCAGAATATTCAGAGCTCTGGGCCAAGTGCTGGCGATGGGATTAGGTGGGAGTTCAGGTGTTTCTAATGTATTGATGCAGACTCGATGGGCCAAAGGGCCTCTTCTGCACTGTGTGATTCTATCACTCAATGATTTTATGAATAAGCAAAGAGACTCGAGAAGCCTATAGATCTTGGAGGTTGTGGGGCTGGAGATAGGAAGGGTCGAGGCCATGAAGTGGTTGAAGTCAAGAATAAGAATTTTAAAATGGAGGATTTAGTTGCCTGGGAGTCAGTGTACGATAGAGAGTGCAGGAGGAATGGGACTTGGTATGAGTTAAGCAATGAGTGACAGAGGTCTGACTTACTGAGGGTTATGATGTGGGTATGCCGGCGTTGGACTGGCGTAAACACAGTAAAAAGTCTGACAACACCAGGTTTTAGTCCAACCTATTTATTTGATAATATTCTCACTAGCTTTCAAGGGGACAGCCTCTTCGTCAGGTGAATGGAGAGTTCTGGCCAGAACTCTCCATTCACCTGACGAAGAGGCTGTCCCCTCGAAAGCTAGTGAGAATATTATCAAATAAATAGGTTGGACTAAAACCTGGTGTTGTCAGACTTTTTACTGTGTTTACTGAGGGTTAGCAGGTTATGTGGTAGAGATGACAATCAAATCAAACCCAGTCCTCAAACAAATTCCGAAAGGAATCAACCTGTCCTGAGACAGCAACCGAGTCATAGAGGTTTCGAGCATGGAAACAGGCCCTTCGGCCCAACTTGTCCATGCTGCCCTTTTTGTTTTAAACCCCTAAACTAATCCCAATTGCCGGCATTTAGCCCATATCCCTCTATACCCATTGTACCCATGTAACTATCTAAATGCTTTTTAAAAGACAAAATTGTACCCACCTCTACTACTGCCTCTGGCAGCTCGTTCCAGACACTCACCACCCTCTGTGTGAAAAAAATTGCCCCTCTGGTCACATTGTATCTGTCCCTTCTCACTTTAAATCTATGCCCTCTAGTTTTAGACTCCCCTACCTTTGGGAAAAATATATTGACTATTGACCTTGTCTATGCCCCTCATTATTTTATAGACCTCTATAAGATCACCCCTCAGCCTCCTACGCTCCAGAGGAAAAACGTCCCAGTCTATCCAGCCTCTCCTTATAACTCAATCCATCAAGTCCCAGTAGCATCCTAGTAAATCTTTTCTACGCTCTTTCTAGTTTGATGGGATCAGAAATGAAAGCTGGGATCTTCCCAGTTTGTGAGTGTCCATTCTCCCATTGTCCCTCCACACAATACAGTGCCTCACATTTCAGATTGTCAATCACAGAGTCAGCACTCGATAAATTTCAAACTCCCCATTAGAATAATGATGCTGACTGCAAGAGGAAATGTGAATTTAAATACTGCCTGAGTCACAGCTGGTCAAACAGAGAGATGATGTGACATAATGGGATTATTAACAGACCTTCAACACACTCAGTAATCTTAGTTAAAGCAAAATATTGTCTTAAATAATGAAGTGAAGCCTGACACCTGGTATCTCACTTACCCCTGCTTGTCAATTGGAGCAGGAAGAGGTTTCCCTAACCACAGAATTTGATCATAACTAAACCATAATCACATGGCTTTTAGAGACTAAATTAAGACTAACAAAGACACATTGCAGAAAGCATTGTAAAGCCCACCATCAGTAATTTACAAACTGAATCAATCAATTAGATTCCAGTCTGTAACTCACTCCCAGGTATCTGTTATTCTATATATAAACCACCCCGAATCTCTCGATAGATTCCAGTCTGTAACTCACTCCCGGGTATCTGTTATTCTATATATAAACCACCCCGAACCCCTCGATTAGATTCCAGTCTGTAACTCACTCCCGGGTATCTGTTATTCTGTATATAAACCACCCCGAACCCCTCGATTAGATTCCAGTCTGTAACTCACTCCCGGGTATCTGTTATTCTGTATATAAACCACCCCGAACCCCTCGATTAGATTCCAATCTGTAACTCACTCCCGGGTATCTGTTATTCTATATATAAACCACCCCGAATCTCTCGATAGATTCCAGTCTGTAACTCACTCCCGGGTATCTGTTATTCTATATATAAACCACCCCGAACCCCTCGATTAGATTCCAGTCTGTAACTCACTCCCGGGTATCTGTTATTCTATATATAAACGACCCCGAACCCCTCGATTAGATTCCAGTCTGTAACTCACTCCCGGGTATCTGTTATTCTATATATAAACCCCCCCGAACCCCTCGATTAGATTCCAATCTGTAACTCACTCCCGGGTATCTGTTATTCTATATATAAACCACCCCGAACCCCTCGATTAGATTCCAGTCTGTAACTCACTCCCGGGTATCTGTTATTCTATATATAAACCACCCCGAACCCCTCGATTAGATTCCAGTCTGTAACTCACTTCCGGGTATCTGTTATTCTATATATAAACCACCCCGAACCCCTCGATTAGATTCCAGTCTGTAACTCACTCCCGGGTGTCTGTTATTCTATATATAAACCCCCCCGAACCCCTCGATTAGATTCCAGTCTGTAACTCACTCCCGGGTATCTGTTATTCTGTATATAAACCACCCCGAACCCCTCGATTAGATTCCAATCTGTAACTCACTCCCGGGTATCTGTTATTCTATATATAAACCACCCTGAATCTCTCGATAGATTCCAGTCTGTAACTCACTCCCGGGCATCTGTTATTCTGTATATAATGAGGTGGAGATGCTGGTGTTGGACTGGGGTAAACACAGGGAACAGTCTTGCCTGGTGATTGTCCAACAGTGTTCATTCATCCGTTGTCATCGAAAAACTACAGCACAGACAGGCCCTTCGGTCCACAAGTTGTCGTAGCGTCTGCATGGTCTCCCCAATGTACCATGCCTCTGGACATCCTTTCCTGCAGCGTATCAGGTAGACAACGTTGGCCGAGTTGCAAGAGTATGTACCGTGTATCTGGTGGATGGTGTTCTCACGTGAGATGATGGCCTCCGTGTTGATGATCTAGTATGTCTTGCAGAGGTTGCTCTGGCAGGGTTGTGTGGTGTTGTGGTCACTGTTCTCCTGAAGGCTGGGTAGTTCGCTGCGGACAATGGTCTGTTTGAGGTTGTGCGGTTGTTTGAAGGCAAGAAGTGGGGGTGTGGGGATGGCCCTGGCGAGATGTTCGTCTTCATCAATGACATGTTGAAGACTCCGGAGAAGATGTCATAGCCTCTCTGTTCCAGGGAAGTACTGGAGGATGAAGGGTACTCTGTCCACTGTGTCCTGTGTTTGTCTTCTGAGGAGGACAGTGCAGTTTTTTGCTGTGGCGCGTCGGAACTATCGATCGATGAGTTGAGCGTCATATCCTGTTCATATGAGGGCATCTTTCAGCATCTGGAGGTGTCTGTTGATTCTTCTGATCTGAGCAGATCCTGTGTATACAGAGGGCTTGTCCGTAGGGAATGGCTTCTTTAACGATATAAAAAACCCCGAACCCCTCATTTAAATTCGAGTCTGTAACTCACTCCCTGGTATCTGTTATTTGTTATATAAATCACACTGCAAATCCCAGTATCTGCTCTCACCTACATGTGATTCCAGAGCCACAGCAATGTGGTTAAATGCCCTCAGGAAGGGGGAATAAGTGCTGGCCCAGGCAGCAACACCCACATCCCATATTACATTAACATATAAAAAGCAAATATTGTCAGGGCCAATAGCTTTTTAGTATCCAGTACCTTCAGCCATTTCTTGATATCACATGGGGTGAATCTGTGATGTTGGGGACCTCTGGAGGAGGCTGGGATGGATCATCCTCGGTACCTCAGCCTTGTCTATTTCACTGATGTGCTGGGCTCCTGCATCACTGAGGATGGGGATATTTGTGGAGCCTCCTCCCCCAGTCCACCACCATTCACAGCTGGATGTGGCAGGACTGCAGAGCTTAGATCTGGTCCGTTTGTTGTGGGATCGCTTAGTTCTGTCTATCACTTGCTGTTTTTACCTTTTGACATGCAGGTAGTCCTGTTTGGTAGCTTCTCCAGATTGACACCTCATTTTTGGGAATGCCTGGTGCTGCTCCCAGCATGCCCTCCTGCACTCTCCATTGAACCAGGATTCATCTTCATGTTCTCAGCTCCATCTTAAATGCGAGACCCTTAATTTTTAAACTCCCCTACAAGAGAAAAATCTTCTCAGCATCGACCCTGTCGATCCCCAGATTTTCACATTTCACTGACAATCACATAGTTTGAGGATAAGGGGGAAACCTTTTAGAACTGAGGTGAGGAGAAATTTCTTCACCCAGAGAGTGGGGAATGTGTGGAATTCACTCCCACAGATAGGAGCTCAGGCCAAAACATCTGATTTCAAGAAGAAATTAGGTATAGCTCTTGGGCCTAAAGGGATGGAGGGATATGGGGGAAAGGGGAATCAGGATATTAAATTCAATGATCAGCCGTAATCAAGATGAATGTTGGAGCAGGCTCAAAGGGCCAAATGGCCTGCTCCTGCTTTTAGTTTTAGTTTTGATGCCTCAGTATTCACGGTGGAAACTGATCTGGGAGGTTGTACTGCAGGTTTGTGGCAGACTGAAAAGATTGAGTTTGTGGATATTAAGGAGGAGGATGTGTTAGAACTTTTGAATGCTATCAAGATAGATAAGTCGCCTGGACCAGATGGGATATACCCCAGGATACTGTGGGAGGCGAGGGAAGAGATTGCAGAGCCCCTGGCGATGATCTTTGCGTCGTCAATAGAGACGGGAGAGGTTCCGGAGGATTGGAGGATTGCGGATGTGGTTCCTATTTTCAAGAAAGGGAACAGGGATAGCCCGGGAAATTACCAACCGGTGAGTCTGACCTCAGTGGTTGGTAAGCTGATGGAGAAGCTTCTGAGGGACAAGATTTACGAGCATTTGGAGAGGTTTGACATGATCAGGAATAGTCAGCATGGATTTGTCAAGGGCAGGTCGTGCCTTACAAGCCTGGTTGAGTTCTTCGAAAATGTGACTGAACACATTGACGAAGGATGAGCGGTGGATGTGGTTTACATGGACTTCAGCAAGGTGTTCGGTAAGGCCCCCCATGCAAGACTTCTTGAGAAGGTGAGAAGGCATGGGATCCAGGGGGCTTTGGCCTTGTGGATCCAGAACTGGCTTGCCTGCAGAAGGCAGAGAGTGGTCGTGGATGGGACTTTTTCTGCATGGAGGTCAGTCACCAGTGGAGTGCTTCAGGGATCTGTTCTAGGACCCTTGCTGTTTGTCATTTTCATAAATGACCTGGATGAGGAAGTGGAGGGATGGGTTAGTAAGTTCGCCGATGATATGAAGGTTGGTGGTGTTGTGGATGGTCAGGAGGGATGTCAGAAGTTGCAGCGGGACATAGATAGGATGCAAGACTGGGCAGAGAAGTGGCAGATGGACTTCAACGCAGATAAAAGTGTAGTGGTCCATTTTGGCAGGACCAATGGGATGAAGGAGTACAATATCAAGGGTGGGAGTCTTAGCTGTGTTGAAGAGCAGAAGGATCTTGAGGTCTGGGTCCACAGGACTCTTAAATCGGCCTCGCAGGTGGAGGATGTGGTCAAGAAGGCGTATGGCGTACTGGCCTTCATTAATCGAGGGATTGAGTTTAGGAGTCGGGAGGTACTGCTGCAACTTTATAGGACCCTTGTCAGGCCCCACTTGGAGTACTGTGCGCAGTTCTGGTCGCCTCACTACAGGAAGGATGTGGAAGCTATTGAGAGGGTGCAGAGAAGATTTACAAGGATGTTGCCTGGATTGGGAGGCATGCCTTATGAGGATAGGTTGAGGGAGCTGGGTCTCTTCTCCCTGGAGAGACGAAGGTTGAGAGGCGACCTGATAGAAGTTTATAAAATGTTGAGAGGAATAGATAGGGTGGATTCTCGGAGGCTATTTCCCAGGGCTGAAATGGTCGCTACGAGAGGACACAGATTTAAGGTGCGGGGAGGAAAGTACAGAAGTGATGTTAGGGGTAAGTTTTTCACTCAGAGGGTGGTGAGTGAGTGGAATCGGCTGCCATCGGTGGTGGTGGAGGCGAACTCGCTGGGGTCTTTTAAAAGACTTCTGGATGAGTATATGGGATTTAATGGGATTGGGGGTTATAGATAGGTCTATAGATTGGTAGGTGTTGATGTGATCGGCGCAACTCGTGGGCCGAAGGGCCTGTTTGTGCTGTAGTGTTCTATGTTCTATGTTTTGATGATTCGATGTAATCCGTTTCTCCCACAAAAGCAAAATCGAAACAATCTTCTCAACACAATTTTTGCAGCATGTTTTTTTCCCAAGCTGTAAATCACTGTGTGTTTATTTGTACACACTCCACCAGAGGTCAGAGGTTACCTGCTTTTTTCAAACTGTCTAATTACCTTTTCTTGTAGAATGCTGAATGTTGCAGAAACAGCAGCAGACAGAATCCTTTCATAGAACATAGAACACTACAGCACAAACAGGCCCTTCAGCCCACAAGTTGCAACGATCATATCCATACCTACCAGGCCTATCTATAACCCTCAATCCCATTAAATCCCATGTACTCATCCAGAAGTCTCTTAAAAGACCCCAGTGAGTTCGCCTCCACCACCACCAACAGCAGCCGATTCCACTCACTCACCACCCTCTGAGTGAAAAACTTACCCCTAACATCTCCTCTGTCCCTACTCCCCAGCACCTTAAACCTGTGTCCTCTCGTAGTGACCATTTCAATCCGGGGAAATAGCCTCTGAGAATCCACCCTATCTATTCCTCTCAACATCTTATAAACTTCTATCAGGTCGCCTGTCAACCTTCATTAACCCTTCAATGGGCAGTGACTTCTAAACTTCCAGAATGTTTTTAGTCCTTGGAGATGATCCATTTTCAATGATAAAGCATTTCTGACGTTGTTCTGAGCAAGAGGTACAGCTCCTCTTGCTCTGGGCCCTCTGCCCGACCTACTCACCGTTAGAAAACAATAGTAAACATTCAGCAGCTCTGGTGAGATCAGAGTATAAAATTAGAATTAAACCAGACTGCTCGTATTCTGCTGGATTCTGGGACTGTTTATGCGGCTGCTGGGATCCTGCTGGTTTCAGTTTCTGTGGGTCTGGTGTTTTATTCCACACTGCGCTAGTTCCCATGGCATTCTGCTAGTAACATGATGATATAACAGCATTGCTGCTTGCTGAATTCCTTTTATTCCTTCCTGCTCATTAGCAACCTGTGCTGCACTGTTTCATGTCAGATAAATAGTACGCAATCTAATAAAGCAGAATTGGAAATGGTTTCTTATTAATGAAGGAGACAGTATCCTCACTGTGACTCTCAATAGACCAACAGCAAGCTAATGTAACACTTAATGGGATAACATAAAAGGTCATTGTATTAATAGGTATGAATTAAATTAAATTAAGGGAATCTATTGACAGCTGAGCAATGTGTACCTGCCTCCTGCTATCTCTTGTTTGGAGGTTAGGTCATGGGGTTTTGTGTGTGTGATAGAGGAGCTTTGAACTGGGATTCAGACATTGCTGATTTCAATGTCTGTGCTTGTCGGAGGTTTTTTTGGGATGTGGGTGTGGGAATGTGGCTGCCATTTATTATCCATCCCGGATTGTCCTTGGGAAGGTGATAGTGAGTTGCCGAATCAGGCTGTTTGGAGGGACAGACAGGGAGGTAAGGGGGGACTGGTGTAGCTCTGAAGTGAGAGATGATGTAGGTCCTATGGAGAAAGAGGTTGAGTGTGATTCTCCCGTCCCACTGTGCTGATTTTTTTTCTGAGGGATTTGGGCAGTGCCCGATCTGTGAGATCTGCTCTGGGTGCCAGCTCCTGAGTGTGTGTCTCAGCCCTGGATATCCAGCACTGTTCACTCTGCTCCAGAAATAGGTGCAGAGCCAGGGAGTCATAGAGGTTTCGAGCATGGAAACAGGCCCTTCGGCCCAACTTGTCCATGTCGCTCTTTTTTTTTAAACCTCTAAACTAATTCCAATTGCCCACATTTGGCCCATATCCTTCTATACCCATCTTACCCATGTAACTATCTAAATGCTTTTTAAAAGACAATATTGTACCTGCCTCTACTACTGCCTCCGGTGCGGTTTAATGTAGCTGTCCACTTGCGGGGAGCTGGCTTCGCTGGAGGGAAGAGGGGGCAATCGAGGCCCCCCAAGAGGATCGGGCGCGGGGGGGACGTGCCCTGGGCATTGGCACCTTGGCAGGTACAAGGTGCCAATTCCCAGGAAGCACCTTGGCACTGCCCATCCAGCCACCTTGGGGCAGTGCCAAAGGGTGGGGCCTAATGGGGGCGGGACCTCTGACCGGGGCGATCAGTGAGGTTGGGTAGGCCTGGGTGACAGAGATCTGATTTACTGAGGGCTGGTAGGTTATGTGATAGAGATGAGAATCACAATAAAAGCAAACACAGTCCTAATGTGTCAGTACGACATGATGGGCCGAAGGGCCTGTTCTGCACTGTATGATTCTATGAAGCTGAGAGCTGGGACTGAGAAACTGGAAGTCCCTGTGCCCCTGGAACTAGAGACTGTGTGTCAGAGTGTTGTGACTGTATCAGTGGCAGGGGACAGGTTAATAACTGTGTGTCATCCATCACTTAGCCAATATTTTCACAAAAAGATTTGCCTCATGAAGCTAAATAATTCAACACAGATGAGTGCAAGTAACAGCAGTAACTACATCACACGGCCCAGGATAAAATCCCTCTGGGCTGATTCACAGATTACAGTCAGTGAAGCACTTGAGAAGCTGCCATTGGCCTCAAAGCGTTAGGGTCCCAGTGGGGAAGAGGGTGCGTGGAATTCAGCCTCGGAAATATATCACCATTCCTGAACGGCACTGGCTCACAATCCTGGAACTCCCTCCCTCACATCACTGATTTATTATTGTCACATGTATTAGCATGCAGTGAAAAGTATTGTTTCTCGCACTATGCAGACAAAACATACCATTCATAGAGAAGGAAAGGAGAGAGTGCAGAATGTAGTGTTACAGTCACAGCCAGGGTGTCGAGAAAGATCAACTTAGTGCGAGGTAGGTCCATTCAAAATGCTGCCGGCACCCACCCACGCTGCACCCACCCACACTGCACCCACCCACAGGGCACCCACCCACAAGGCACCCACCCACACTGCACCCACCCACGCTGCACCCACCCACACTGCGCCCACCCACACTGCTCCCACCCACACTGCTCCCACCCACACTGCTCCCACCCACAGGGCACCCACCCACACTGCACCCACCCACACTGCACCCACCCACAGGGCACCCACCCACAGGGCACCCACCCACACTGCTCCCACCCACACTGCTCCCACCCACACGGCACCCACTCACACTGCTCCCACCCACACTGCTCCCACCCACACTGCACCCACCCACACTGGTCCCAACCACACTGGTCCCACCCACACTGCACCCACCCACACTGCACCCACCCACACTGGTCCCACCCACACTGGTCCCACCCACACTGGTCCCACCCACACTGGTCCCAACCACACTGGTCCCACCCACACTGCACCCACCCACACTGGTCCCACCCACACTGGTCCCACCCACACTGGTCCCACCCACACTGGTCCCAACCACACTGGTCCCACCCACACTGCACCCACCCACACTGGTCCCACCCACACTGGTCCCACCCACACTGGTCCCACCCACACTGGTCCCACCCACACTGCTCCCACCCACGCTGCACCCTCCCACGCTGCACCCTCCCACGCTGCACCCACCCACACTGGTCCCACCCACGCTGCACCCACCCACACTGCACCCACCCACACTGCTCCCACATTCACCTCAAACCATTGGTGAAGTGGTTTTTATTTGGCCTTGCTTGATTGTATTTTGATTGTGAAAGTGTGAAGCAGTTTTTGTGTTGTGTGTTGGATGTGATATTGATGGAATCGGAGTCAGTGCAGCCTCTACATCCTCATTACAGCTCAATCTGCTCCGATACTCAATAAACTCACAGCAGCAAAACATTCCTCAGAGCGAGACAGGCCTCTGCACTCCGGACACTGCCTATTGCTCTCATTCCCAGTTTCAATCCGGAAAACCGGAGGCAGGAATTGCAGCTCAGTCCAGGTCAGTGACCTGCCTCGACTGTCCCCACCCTGATCACACTTCCTCCACATGTCCATCTCCCAAACATAGCTGAATCCAGGTGTATTCTCCGCTGGGTTCCAGGTTCCCTGGGATTGATTCTTACAGACACATCAAAAATCCAATCACATTCCAGTTTGTAGACAGGAGGAATTTGCATTTCTGTCACTCATGGCCCAAAGTCAGTGAAGTATTCCTGAAGCATAAACCATATTGTCAAGTAGCAAGATCCACAAACAGCCAGAAGCAGACAGCCCAGTGCATTCACACTGAGTGTGAGAGAGAGTTTAACTCAGACCCCGGGGGGTAACAGCTCTGCCCACTTTCCAACTGTGATGACAGAATCTTGCACAGTTGCTTCAGAGGACAGACACGGCCTTGCAGAGGAGCTTGGAGGAAGAGCAGGATGTGTGTACAACCCTCTCCCCCATTCTAACACAATGGAACCATGTGCCCTGGGAAGTTGGTGAGTGACACCCCAGAACTTGCACATGGAGTGGTCAGGGTGGCAGGGAGGGGGACGTTTCTTTGTCTGGGCACATTGCCCCCTTTACTGATTACTCACAGCCTCTGGGACCTGGAGCCATCCCAGACGTGTCCCTCCTCCCAAATCCCAGCAGAACCTCTCTAACTGCATGATCACTCACAGCTACCCCAGAAAGTGAAGGCTGGAGAACACACAGGAGCCCCATCAGTGAGCTGCAGCTTTTGATTTGATTGGATTTGGTTTAGTATTGTCTCATGTATTAGTATACAGTGAAAAGTATTGTTTCTTGCGCACTAGGAAAGGAGAGAGTGTAGAATGTAGTGTTATAGTCACAGCGAGGGTGTAGAGAAAGATCAACTTAATGCAAGGTAGGTCCATTCAAAAGTCTGACAGCAGCAGGGAAGAAGCTGTTCTTGGGTTGATTGCTATGTGATCTCAGACTTTTGTATCTTTTTCCCTATGAAAGAAGGTGGAAGAGAGAATGTCCGGGGTACGTGGGGGTCCTTAATTATGCTGGCTGCATTTCCCGAGGCAGCGGGAAGTGTAGACAGAGTCAATGGATGGGAGGCTGGTTTGTGTGATGGATCGGGCTACATTCACAATCTTTTGTAGTTTCTTGCAGTCTTGGACAGAGCAGGAGCCCAGACCAAGCTGTGATACAACCAGAAAGAATGCTTTCTATGGTACATCTGTAAAAGTTGATGAGAGTCATAGCTTCCATGTCAAATTTCCTTAGTCTTCTGAGAAAGTAGAGACATTGGTGGAGCTTTCTTAACTATAGTGTCGGCATGGGGTGATCTGGACACCTGAAAACTTGAAGCTTTCGACCATTTCTACTTCATCGCCATTGATGTAGACAGGACATGTTCTCCATTACACTTCCTGAAGTTGATGACTATCTCCTTCATTTTGTTGACATTGAGGGAGAGATTATTGTTGCTGCACTAGTCCACCAGATTTTCTATCTCATTCCTGTACTCTGTCTCTTCATTGTTCAAGATCCAACCCACTATGGTGGTGTCATCAGCAAACTTGAAAATCGAGTTGGAGGGGAATTTGGCCACACAGTCATAGGTGTATAAGGAGTATAATAGGGGGCTGAGAACACAGCCTTGTGGGGCACCAGTGTTGAGGATGATCATGGAGGAGGTGTTGTTGCCTATCCTTACTGATTGTGGTCTGTGGGTTAGGAAGTTCAGGATCCAGTCGCAGAGGGAGGTGCTGAGGCTGAGGTTTAAGCTAGGATCAGTGTGCTACGTCTGCATCTCTCTCTCTCTCTCTCTCTCTCTCTCTCTCTCTCACTGTTCTAGAACTTGTCCCCAGAGCTGCTGGAATATAAAATCTGGAACTAGAAACAACAGCAAAAACAAAGATCAAAGCAAATTACAGCACAGGAACAGGCCCTTCATCTCTCCAAGCCTGCACCGACCATGCTACCCAACTGAACTAAAACCCCCTACCCTTCTGGAGACATATCCCTCTACTCCCATCCTATTCATGTATTTGTCAAGACAGTTGTTTAAAGTCACTATCGTATCCGCTTCCACTGCTCCCCCGGTAACGAGTTCCAGGCACCCACCATCCTCTGTGTAAAAAATCTGTTTGTACATCTCCTTTAAACCTTATCCCTCGCACCTTAAACCTGTGCTCCCTAGTAATTGACTCTTCCACCCTGGGAAAAAGCTTCTGACTATCCACTCTGTCCATGCCTCTCATAATCTTGTAGACTTCTATCAGGTCTCTCCTCAACCTCCGTCATTCCACTGAGAACAAACCAAGTTTCTCCAACCTCTCCTCGTAGCTAATGCTCTCCAAGTAAGGTCGGCAGATTTCCTTCCCTAAAGGACGTTAGTGACCCAGATGGGTTTCTCCTACAATCGATAATGGTTTCATGGTCATCAGCAGATC
Source organism: Carcharhinus amblyrhynchos (assembly GCF_965287045.1). Taxonomy (NCBI): domain Eukaryota; kingdom Metazoa; phylum Chordata; class Chondrichthyes; order Carcharhiniformes; family Carcharhinidae; genus Carcharhinus; species Carcharhinus amblyrhynchos. The sequence goes on along the minus strand of NW_027650319.1, from coordinate 88,098 downwards.
TTTAATTCCAGTTTTTTTTATTGAATTCAAGTTCCACCAGCTGCCGTGGTGGGATTTGAACCCGGGTCCCCAGAACATTAGCTCAGTTTCTGGATTAATAATCTAGTGATAATACCATCAACTCCCCTGACTTAGCCCCACTCCCTTACTGTTTCCCAACAATTCTGTAAATTGCTCTTTTCCAAGTATTTATCCACTTCCCTCTTTAAAGATATTCCTGTTTCTCCTTCTCTGGTGAGGAATTCCCTCAACCTCTCATCTTGATTTGGATTCTCTCATTTTTAACTTGGGCGTCTGTGGGATTTGAACCATGCACGGTGAGAAGCAGTGTTTCGTGGTGAGGGCATGGAGAGGAATCTATCATTCAGTGGGCTGTGACAGATATAGCAGTGGTGAGCGAGCAGTCCTCGCTGCAACTACTCAAACACTAAGTGGAAGAACATATCACAATTCCTCATCAGAACGTCACTCCAATAATCAATTGCTGCATTTAGTAACTGTAACTGGCCAGCCACTGCTTCCCAGAGCCCCCAGCACATTGCAGATAACACTGGCCATGGCTCACACAAACTACCCCCTTTAATCCATTGAAATACACACTCTGACGTCATTGCCACTGAGTGAAATCTCCAGCAGATTGAAGAATAATCAAGGAGCTTTTAACTGTCAAATTCGTTATATAATTATCACAAGGGCAGAATAAATAACTACACAGAATGATGAATGATGCGTTTGAACTTGTCTGACTGTAAGGTCACTCTGATCACAGCTGGTGATTGACATGCCAGTGACACTGAGAAAACAAACACAGCACACGACCACAAACCTCCCTTTTCATTTATTTGTTTACAGTATTTACACATTGCTGGCTGGCCAGCATTTATCCAGCCCTAATTGCCCTTCAGAAGGTGTTGGTGAGCTGCCTTTTGAACCACTGCAGTCTATGTGGTGTAGGTACACCCAGATTGCTGTTAGGAAGGGAGTTCTGGAATTTTGACCCGGCGACAGTGAAGGAACGGTGATATATTTCCAAGTCAGGATGGTATAAAGTAAAAAAGTATATTTATTAGCCACAAGTAAAGCTTACATTAACACTGCAATGAAGTTACTGTGAAATTCCTCTAGTGTGTGTGTGTAGGTGGTGGGGTTCCCAGGTATCTGCTGCCCTTGTCCTTCTAGATGGTGGAGGTCATGCCTTTGGAAGATGCTGTCGAAGGAATCTTGGTGAGTTTGAGCAGTACATCTTGTAGATGGTACACACTGCTGTCACTCTTCATTGGTGGAGGAGGGAATGAATCTTTAAGTTGGTGGATAGGCTACCAGTCAGTGGGCTGCTTTGTCCTGGGTGGTGACGCGCTTCTTGTGTTGTTGGAGCTGCACTCATCCAGGCAAGTGGGGAGTATTCCATCACACTCCTGACTTCTGCCTTGTAGATGATGGACAGGCTTTGGGGAGTCAGGAGGTGTGTTACTCACTGTAGGATTCCCAGCCTCGGACCTGCTCTGGGAGCCACAGTATTTATATGGCTAGTTCAGTACAGTTTCTGGTCAATGATAGCTACCAGGATGTTAATAATGGGGGTTCAGTGATGGTACTGCCATTGAATGTCAAGGGTGATGGTTAGATTTTCTCTTGCTGGTGATGGTCATTGCCTTGTTCTTGTGTGGTGTGAATGTTACTTGTCACTTGTCAACCCAACCCTGGATATTGTCCTGGTCTTGTTGCATTTCAACATGAACTGCTTCAGTATCTGAGGAGTTGTGAATGGTGCTGAATATTGTGTAATCATCAGCCCACTTCTGACCTATGATGGAGGGAAGGTCATTGATGAAGCAGTTGAAGATGGTTGGGTCTAGGATACTAACCTGAGGGACTCCTGCAGAGATGTCTTGGAGCTGAGATGGTTGACCCCCAACCATCACAGCCATCTTCCTTTGTGCCGGGTATGACTCCTGCCAGCAGAGAGTTCAGAAACACCCACAGTGCTGTTGGGAAGGGAGTTTCAGATTGTGACCCAGTGACAGTGAAGGAACAGTGATATATTTCCAAGTCAGGATGGTGAGTGAGTTGCAGGGGAACTTGCAGGTGGTGGTGTTCCCAAGTATCAGCTGCTCTTGTCCTTCTAGATGGAAATGGTTGTGAGTTTGGAAGGTGCTGCTTAAGGAACCCTGGTGAATTGCTGCAGTGCATCTTGTAGATGGTACACACTGCTGTTAATGTGCATCTTCCTTTGTCCCGGGTATGACTCCAAGCAGTGGAGAGTTTGCCCCAGATACCCACTGATTCCAGTTTTGCTCGGGTTCCTTGATGCCACACTGGGTCTAATGCAGCCTTGATGTTAGGGGCTGTCACTCTCACCTCACCTCTGGAATTCAGCTCTTTTATCCATGTTTGAACCAAGGCTGTAATGAGGTCAGGAGCTGAGTGACCCCCTGGTGAAACCCAAACTGGGTGTCACTGAGCAGGTTATTGCTGAGCAGGTGCTGCTGGATCGCGCTGTCGATGACCCCTTCCATCACTTTACTGATGATCGAGAGTAGACTGGGCGGTAATTGGCCGGGTTGGATTTGTCCTGCTTTTTGTGTACAGGACATACCTGGGCAATTTCCCACATTGCTGGGTAGATGCCAGTGCTGTAACTGTACTGGAAAAGCTTGGCTAGGGGAGCAGCAAGTTCTGGAGCACAAGTCTTCAGTACTATGGCTGGAATATTATCAGGGCCCATTGCCTTTGCTGCTTCCAGTGCCTTCAACTGTTTCTTGATATCACATGGAGTGAATGGAATTGGCTGGAGACTGACATCTGAGATGCTGGGGACCACTGGAGGAGGCTGAGATGGATCCACTCGGTACTTCTGGCTGAAGATTGCTGCGAATATTTCAGCCTTGTCTATTTCACTGATGTGCTGGGCTCCTCCATCACTGAGGATGGGGATATTTGTGGAGTCTCCTCCCCCTGTGAGCTGTTTAATTGTCCATTACCATTCATGACCGGATGTGGCAGGACTGCAGAGCTTAGAAACCAGCAGACATGCAAACAAATCAGAAGCAGGTTAATCCACTCTGTCCCTTGAGCCTGCTCCATTATTCAATAAGTTCACAGCTGACCTGATTGTGTCAACTTCACATTCCTGCTCTGGTTGTGGGATCACTTTGCTTTGTCTATCATTTGCTGCTTATGTTGTTTGGCACATAGGTGCTCCTGTTTGGTAGCTTCACTGGGTTGACACCTCATTTTTAGCTATGCCTGGTGCTACTCCTGACATGCCGTCCTGCACTCTCCATTGAACCTGGGTTGATCTCCTGGTTTGGTTGTTATGGTAAAGTGTGGGATATGCCAGGCCACGAGGTTACAGATTGTGGTTGAGTTCAATCCTGCCCTTGCTGATGGTCCACATTGCCTCATGGATGCCCAATCTTGAGTTGTTAAATCTGTTTGAAGTCTATCCCATTTAGTCTGGCGGCAGTGCCACACAACACAGTGGAGGTTATTCTCAACGTGATGGTGGGACTTTGTCTCCATTAGGACTGTACAATGATCACTCTTGCTGAAAGTGTCATGAACAGCTCCAGCTGCGATAGATAGATTCGTGAGGATCAGCTCAGTCTGTTTACCGTCTGCCTGTTCCCTCACTGCCTGCTGCAGACCCAGTCTCTTCCCCATCGGAATTAACATAAAATTCAAATAACCATCAGCCAAATTACTGGTGGAACATGTTCAGGAAGCTGAATGACCTCCTCCCAACCCTAAGCTCTGTTCTAGAACGTCATACTCACTTTAATAACCTATCTAGCATCCCTTAAGTTAAACTAATCAAATCACCTCAACCACATTCCACATTCTCACCATTTTATGGATTTATTGTTAGCAGCCTCCTTCTCCTTCCTACATTATTCTCTTCTTTCTTGAAGCCTCCAAGAACTGGAGTTTATTCCCACCCTAAATCTTGTCTACAAGCTAGAACTGTTTGAAGAAAGGTTTGCGTTTATACAGCACACCTCAGGGCCACTGGCCCCCTCGCAGTGCTTCTCAGCCAGTGAAGTATTCGGAAGCTGAGACACATTGTGCAGCTGGAAGCAGTGTGACAGTGATCCCATCTCCTGTTTACAATGGTGATTAAGGGATACACGTTGCCCAGGACACTGAAGAAAACTCCCCTGCTCTTCAAAGCACTGAGTTAACATCCATCTCAATAGGAAGATGGGGGCCGTGGTTTAATATCTCATCTGAAAGACAGCACCTCTGACAGTGCGGCACTCCCTGAATCCTGCCCAGGAGAATCAGCTTCGATTTTCACCTGAGCTGTTCTTCACTCACTGTTACCTTGTCTTCTGGCTCGTTCCCACCCTCGTTAGCTCGTTATGCTTCATCAGCTTTCCCAATTTAAAAACATTTTTGACACTGGGTGTACTTGCAAAGTCCTTTGTTAGTTGTGAAGGGCTTTGGTTTATCCTGAAACAGTGAGACACTGTCAGAATCTTTCTCTTATCTCGATGTCCTTTAATAGTCGCCCTTTCAGCTGAGTTGCAGAGATTCCCCAGGTGGATTCTCACACTGTGGCAGCAGTTTAACAGCATTTTAAATAGCGGTTATGTTTAAAAATAAGGATACGGCTCACAGCAGACGTGGAATAGATAAAGCTTTCAGAGTCCCATCCCTCGACACAGAGCTAAGCAGATTAATGAAACGTTGTTTTAGTGACCAGCTGCTGTGGCTAGCCCCTAGTACAAAGCTGAAATTATTTAGCAACATTCAGCTCACCGGTCCAGAGACCCCACTCTGGACACTAATTTCAGAAATGACTCTGACTCCAGATCCCAATCATGATGTGGAGATGCCAGCGTTGGACTGGGGTAAACACAGTAAGAAGTCTGACAACACCAGGTTTAAGTCCAACCAATTTATTTGACAGTAAACTCACAATGTTTACTCTCTGGGATCTACTGTCCAGATCCCAGAAACATGGACCCCACCCCCATATCGTTCTGCAGCAATAGGCAAGGAGCTGGGATCGCACTTAGAGTCCCACTACATACTAGGATAGGAAAGGAAACAGAGTGTTTGTTTATATATAATATATTCTGTGATCTTTGGAAATTCTACACCTTCTCAGCTTCTGAAGAGTAGTTATTGTAATGTAGGAAATGTTTATGCATTATGTCCCCACAAGCAGCAGTTTGAGATGACAAGTTTCAGTGATGTAGTGTGAGATCGCTCTGCTCCCCACTCAGTCTCAGAGAAATTAGGTACAATCATTGGGCAGAATCTAATGGCCCCCTTCGAGGAAGAGGTGACACTGGAAAATGTGGCGAACTGTTCAGAAGCTCATTGACGTCAGCGGGACTGGAAAATCCTGCCAGCAGAAACTTCCACCAATTGGCTGAAGTATTCCATCCTCGCCCACGGCTGGGATTTTCCAGCGCTGCTGAGAGTAAACAGAATTTTGGCTGGCACACCAAATTTTCCTTTCTCACTCGCAACAGGTGTCACCACAGAGAAGACCAGAGAATCGGCCACTGTTTTTGGAGATTGTTTCCCATGGCATGAATATGGAGTTGAGGCCGTGATCAAATCAACTATGATCTTATTGAATGATGGAGCAGGCTCGAGGGACCGAATGGCCCTCTCCTACTCTTTATTCTTACGATCTTCTGAACCATTTCTTCATACAAAGGCTGATAGGACAGTGTCCCTCACTGTCACTGGGCCAAAGTCCAGGAGTTCCCTCCCCAACAGCATTGTGGGCCAACCCACAGCACAGGGTCAGCAGTGATTCAAGAGGCAGCTCACCACCACCTTCTCAAGGGCAACGAGGGATGGGCAATAAATATTGGCCAGTCAGCAATGCCCATGTCCGATGAATAAATAAAAAAATAGAATCTAGAGCTTTCTCCATGCCCAAAATAAGCTTTGGAGGTTGGAGGTCAATTAAAAATACAAGGATTTAGATTGATTGAAATTTAGTTGAATAACAGTATTAATATTAAGGGAACCACAGTGAGTAGAAGGAATTAAAATAAAGATCAGTCGGGTTCTAATTGTAGGTGGAACATGCCCAAGGGGCTGAATGGCCTCCTTTCATTCCTGTGTTCCATTCTGGAAGGTCGTGCCCCCTGTAAGATTGGTAAGGTCCAGTCAGTAAGCTTGCTAACATTGTGATAACAGGGATAATTTTTTTAAATTAATTGTGTTTCATGCTTCTAAGCTTTATCCAATTTCGAGCTAAGATGATGGCACCTCAGACAGAGGTCTCTGTGGTAAGAAGGTTGCAGATAATTTGACGATAAGTGTGTAATGACAGTGATATTCATCAATGCTGAAATAGTCCAACATTAGAAGACAGACGAATCAATATCAGCGCTGTGACTGTAAATCCCTCACAATGCTGATTTGTGAATTTTAACCGTGTCCTCCAGTTATCCTGACATAAAGCTGCGAACTGACTGCTCATCACACTGACTAACATTTACATTGCCATTCTGATCAGAAAGACACCAAGCTCTTGGAGCTTTTAACCATTAGTGATAAAAAATTCAACTTATTTTCACTTTCTGGCTCTGACACATTCCCACGGACAGACCCAGCACCAACAAGAGGAGCTCCCTCTCTTCCTGTGGCTGTGTCTAGCGGCTGGGCTGGTCACACACTGTCCCTGTGGTCTGGGCCTCCAACCAACAGTCAACAAGATACCGAGATATCAAAACTGAGCTCTCCATCTCCTCGAAGCATTGCCTCTATTCTCTATCCACAGACATGTAGAATCATAGAATCCTACAGTGTAGAAGGAGACCATTCAGCCCATCGAGTCTGCACCGATCACAATTCCAACCAGGCCCTATTCCCATAACCCCACACATTTAACCTGCTAGTCCCCCTGACACTAAGGGGCAATTTTAGCATGGCCAATCAACCTAACCTGCACAACTTTGGACTGTGGGAGGAAACCAGAGGAAACCCATGCAGACACAGAGAGAATGTGCAAACTCCACACAGACAGTGACCCAAGCAGAGAATTGAACCCGGGTCCCTGGTGCTGTGAGGCAGCAGTGCTAACCCACTGTGTCACTGGGAATCGAACCCGGGTCCCTGGTGCTGTGAGGCAGCAGTGCTAACCACTGTGTCACTGGGAATCGAACCCGGGTCCCTGGTGCTGTGAGACAGCAGTGCTAACCCACTGTGTCACTGGGAATTGAACCCGGGTCCCTGGTGCTGTGAGACAGCAGTGCTAACCACTGTGTCACTGGGAATCGAACCCGGGTCCCTGGTGCTGTGAGGCAGCAGTGCTAACCACTGTGCCACCGTGTCACCCTCAGACCCACTGGGACTTTGCAGCATTTTCTGTTTTTGTTTGAGATTCCAGCATCCGCAGTAATTTCACATTGAAATAGTTCCTTTGACACAGTAACACATAATAAGAAGGCATTAACAGCAGTGCAGTCAGAGAGGTGGGATTTATGGAGCATCTTCATGGTAGTGGGAAAAAGGCTGAAAGGTTTAGGGAATTGTAGAGCTTTGATTCCAGGTCACTGAAGGCACAGGTGCAAAAACAATTCAAAATGGGCTGTTGAAGAGGGCAGGATTGAAGGAGTGCAGGGAGCTGGGAGAGTTATCAACATTCCTCGTATATTCCTGTATGACTTGGTGTCAAATCTTGTTCAATGACGCTCTTGTTAAGGGCTTTTCACTGTTTTATTGCTTTAAAGATGCTGCATAAATGTCAGCTGTTGTTCGGGTGAGTGTCCTTGTCTTCTGCAACTTAAACTTGCAGTTATTCAGATCAGATTTAGAAAGGCAGAGGAGTGCAATCCTGCACTGCCCCCCTTCACTAAAACACCAAAAACTGAGCATTAGCAGGATATTAACTGGGGTTCCGGGGTGGGGGAGGGGGTAAAGATGCTGGAGCCGCTCCCCCACCCCCACCCCCCCTGCCCCCAGCCCACAGCCCACAGCCTGAGCAGCACTCACTCCCACTGGTTTGCTGCTCAGTACTGAGCAGATGGGAGCTTTGCTGTTGGTTTCTGTTTCTGACCCAGGGCTAATAAACTGATTGCCGTTCCCCTGTGCAGCCGACCTGTGAATAGCCAGCTTCTCGTTAACAGCCAGACAGAGAGAGCGGTCCTCACAACCTCGTCCCAGGGCTCGGGGAGAATGTTATCATCAGCACTTTGTTACATTGATTGTGCACTGAATCCTATTTAATATTCCACTTCTCATCCATTCCAGGTCTGTAATGGTGTGACGCTGTGACTTCTAACAGGATTCTCATTCACAGAAATAATAGTCAGTGGTAAATTAGGAGCAGATTCAAGAAGGGTGGAGATTGGGTGAAGGATTCCAGGGGTATCACACATCATGCTAATCCTGTGGCATTTGAAATACTTTTGCAATTAGTGGTTCTTTATTTCCGCAGCTGTCATGGACGTGTTTAATGCCGGGAGAATTAAGAGGCCGGCCTGATCTCCAATACTGTTCCTGAGTTCCATGATATCTGTGACAGAATTACTGCTTGCTCTGTCTGTAACCAAGGGCAATTTCATAAGGAGCTTTATAAGAGATCAGGCTGGCATTATTTTAATTGCCTGTGTGTGTGACAGGATTTGTATCAGTCCTGGAGTGTTTCATAAAGCAATATTCCATTTATTATCTGTATCTTTTATGCGTAATGTTTATAATTAAGTGATTTTTCAGTTGGCTGGTTCTTTAATACACTGTTACACCCAATTTCAGCAAATGATATTTTCTAGTCGAGTTAAGATGCTGCCTTAATAACTGGTTAGTTACACTGGTCTGCCCCAGTCTCCGCTTGTTATGTCCAAGTTTGATGTAGATCCAGTAAATATAACAGGCTCTGGATTCGATAATATGAAAAGTAGCGTCACAACCTGAACCATAAATGTTCCAGCTGTTGTACTGTGAGAGATCCAGCATGAATTAAATCTCCCAATGCACTCTGACAAAAATACTGTCATCCTTTGCTGATTCCTCAAGTGTCCTTGTAAACAATACACAGAAAGTTAACGTGCAGATACAGCCAGTGGCTGGCCTTCATTACAAAGGAGCTGGGCCAGTAATAGGGTCTTGTTGCAGTTTCATAGGCATGGGGGTTGAGGCCACAACTGGAATATTGAGCAGTCTTGGTCTCTGTGCCTTAGGAAGGAACTATTTGCCGAGGGGGAGGTACAGTGAAGATTCCTTAGACTGAGTTCTTGGCTGACAGGTAGCCTTACAATGAGACAGTCAGTAAATGGAACCAATTTAGAAGAACAAGAGATTGAGACATGCAAGATTCTGAAGAGATTTGCTACTGGTTAGACATTGCGAGGTTGTTTCCCTGGTTAGGGAATCTAATACACTGGGTGGGGTGCAGGGGGAGTGGTGATGGGGGCAGTCTCTTAGAATAAAGGGTCAGTTAGGACTGAGATGAGGAGAAATTTCTTCTCTCAAGGTGTTGTGAATCTCTGAAACTCTTTATCCTGCGAGATGTGATAAACATCTCATACCTGGAGTACTGTGTACAGTTTTGGTCTCCTTACTTGAGAAAGGATAGACTGGCTCTGGAGGGGGTGCAGAGGAGATTCACTAGGTTGATTCCAGAGTTGAGAGGGTTGGATTATGAGGAGAGACTGAGTAGACTGGGGCTATACTCATTGGAATTCAGAAGAATGAGGGGAGATCTTATAGAAACATAAAATTATGAAGGGAATAGATAAGATAGAAGCAGGGAAGTTGTTTCCACTGGCGGGTGAAACTAGAACTAGGGGGCATAGCCTCAAAATAACAGGGAGCAGATTTAGGACTGAGTTGAGGAGGAACTTCTTCACACAAAGGGTTGTGAATCTGTGGAATTCCCTGCCTAGTTGAGGCTCCCTCATTGAATGTTTTTAAGGCAAGGATAGATAAATTTTTGATCAGTGAAGGAATTAAGGGTTATGGTGAGCGGGCGGGTAAGTGGAGCTGAGTCCACAAGAAGATCAGCCATGATCTTATTGAATGGCGGAGCAGGCTCGAGGGGCCAGATGGCCGACTCCTGCTCCTAGTTCTTATGTTCTTATATGAATGCTCCATTGTTGAATATATTTAAGATTTTGATTGATCAATCTTTGGAGTCTAAGAAAATGGAGAATTAGGCTGGAAAATGGAGCTGGTTGTGGGGGTTAGCCATGATATAATGATGCAGCAAGCTTGAGGGACCATTTGGCCTATTCCTGCTCCCTTCACCCCCACTCCTCATTGCTCAATGTAAATGTGGGAAATTTCCTTCACTGGGACCAGATGAGGTGACCATGTTGCCCCAACAGTGATTCTGATACCGTTCTGGGGAATGCCTTCATCAGAGCAGGGGAAATATGAGCAGGATTCGATCAAATGCCCCTTGACCCTGTTCCACCGTTCAGTGCAGTTCTGGCTGATTGTTGGCATCATTTCCCTACCCATTTCCCAAATCCCTCGATTTCCTAAGACCACAAAAGTCTGTCGGTCTCAACCTTCAATAGATCCACAATGCTTTGGGGTAGAGAATTCCAGAACCCAAGTACAAAGAGTTGACATCATTCTACTTCTGTTGTTTAAACATTGGCCAATATTTTTCAGCAGGAGGGTATAGAGCACGCAAAATCCCTTAGACATTAGTGGGATAAGACAATCGTACTGCTGCCCATTGACAGGTCATCTCTGCCACTGGGAAATGTGCCACAGGGCAGGTGGATAATGCCATGTGGAATCTATAAATCCCAGGAGCAGGGCTGTGAACTCTGAACCCCAGGAACAGGGCTGTGAACTCTGAACCCCAGGAACAGGGCCGTGAACTCTGAACCCCAGGAACAGGGCTGTGAACTCTGAACCCCAGGAACAGGGCCGTGAACTCTGAACCCCGGGCACGGGGCCGTGAACTCTGAACCCCGGGCACGGGGCCGTGAACTCTGAACCCCGGGCACGGGGCCGTGAACTCTGAACCCCGGGCACGGGGCCGTGAACTCTGAACCCCGGGCACGGGGCCGTGAACTCTGAACCCCGGGCACGGGGCCGTGAACTCTGAACCCCGGGCACGGGGCCGTGAACTCTGAACCCCGGGCACGGGGCCGTGAACTCTGAACCCCGGGCACGGGGCCGTGAACTCTGAACCCCGGGCACGGGGCCGTGAACTCTGAACCCCGGGCACGGGGCCGTGAACTCTGAACCCCGGGCACGGGGCCGTGAACTCTGAACCCCGGGCACGGGGCCGTGAACTCTGAACCCCGGGCACGGGGCCGTGAACTCTGAACCCCGGGCACGGGGCCGTGAACTCTGAACCCCGGGCACGGGGCCGTGAACTCTGAACCCCGGGCACGGGGCCGTGAACTCTGAACCCCGGGCACGGGGCCGTGAACTCTGAACCCCGGGCACGGGGCCGTGAACTCTGAACCCCGGGCACGGGGCCGTGAACTCTGAACCCCGGGCACGGGGCCGTGAACTCTGGTTAAATACATTCCTGGAAGTTTGATTAGATTAAAAATCTTTACACTCACTGACTACAGCAGAGGTCCCAGAGGATTGGAGAATAACTAATGTTGTTCCTTTGTTTAAGAAGGGGAGCAAGAATAATCCAGGTAGTCACCAGGCCGGTGAGCCTTACATCAGTGGTAGGGAAATTATGGGAGAGGATTCTTCGAGACAAGATTTATTCCCACTTGGAAATAAGCGGGCGTTTTAGTGAGAGGCAACATGGTTTTGTGAAGGGGAGGTTGCGTCTCACGAACTTGATTGAGTTTTTTGAGGAAGTGACGAAGATGATTGATGAGGGGAGGGTAGTGGATGTTGTCTACACAGATTTCAGTAAGGCCTTTGATAAGGTCCCTCATGGCAGACTGGTACAGAAGGTGAAGTCACATGGGATTAGAGGTGAGCTGGCAAGGTGGATACAAAACTGGTTCAGTCAAAGGAGACAGAGGGTAGCAGTGGAAGGGTGTGTTTCTGAATGGAGGGCAGTGATAAGTGGTGTTCCTCAGGGATCAGTGCTGGAACCTTTGCTGTTTGTAATATATATAAATGACTTGGAGGAAAATGTAACTGGTTTGATTAGTAAGTTTGCGAATGACATAAAGATTGGTGGGTTTACGGATAGCGATGAGGACCATCAGAGGATACAGCAGGATATAGATCAGTTGGAGACTTGGGCCGAGAGATGGCAGATGGAGTTTAATTCGGATAAATGTGAGGTAATGCATTTTGGAAGGTCTAACACAGATAGAAAATATACAGTAAATGGCAGAACCCTTAGGAATATCGATTGGCAAAGGGATCTGGGTGTACAGGTACACAGGTCACTGAAAGTGGCAATGCAGGTGGAGAAGGTAGTTAAGAAGGCATACGGCATGCTTGCCTTCATTGGCTGGGGCATTGAGTTTAAAAATTGGCAAGTCATGTTGCAGCTTTATAAATCCTTAGTCAGGCCGCACTTGGAATATAGTGTTCAATTCTGGTTGCCACACTACCAGAAGGATGTGGAGGCTTTGGAGAGGGTACAGAAAAGATTTACCAGGACGTTGCCTGGTATAGAGGGCATTAGCTATGAGGAGAGGTTGGAGAAACTTGGTTTGTTCTCACTGGAATGACGGAGGTTGAGGGGAGACCTGATAGAAGTCTACAAGATTATGAGAGGCATGGACAGAGTGGATAATCAGAAGCTTTTTCCCAGGGTGGAAGAGTCAATTGCAAGGGGGCACAGGTTTAAGGTGCGAGGGGCAAGGTTTAAAGGAGATGTATGAAACAAGTTTTTTTTACACAGAGCGTGGTGGGTGCCTGGAACTCATTGCGGGGGGAGGTAGGAAACAGATATGATAGTGATTTTTAAGGGGCATCTTGTCAGGATGGGAGTAGAGGGATACGGTCCCCGGAAGGGCAGGGGGTTTTAGTTCAGTTGGGCAGTATGGTCGGTGCAGGCTCGGAGGGCTTTTCTTTGTTCTTTGAGGTTTCACCTTCCACACGCAGCATTCCCATTGGTCACCGGTCAGGTCTATCGCCATGGTACTAGCTTTCCCAGACCAATGGTGAAGCAATTTGAACCCTCGTGACTCAGTGGGTGATTCGAGGGTTTCGGTCTGGAAGCCTTTCCCCAATTTCTCAGTGTGTCGTCTCAGAGCTAAAAACAAAAGTGTGCAAGAAACAGACCAAGAACATCGTGGCCAGGATTCTCCCAAAACAAAATGCCCAAAGGACGGCAAGACGGGAGTGTTTCCTGCTCCTTTCTTGGGCACAGTTACCAGAATGAATCTTGAGCATTGCAGAGTGCCCGAGCAGGATTCACTCGGGTAGAGAGTGGGTAGAGATTATTCCCTCCCCCAAGAGGCTGGCAGCATCATGCTGAGTGCACCACTACACAGGCATTGATCTGTCAGAGCCGAGGCCGACACGTGCACAGCGGCTGCTCCTGTCGCTGGCCTCCCATCGCTGGCCTTTCTGAATCCCCCACTCTCCGATTGCTCACCGAGCCCAGATGGCAACCCCACACCCCCCTCCACCCAGCCAGCCCTAATTCCCCTCTCCGTGGCCTTCCTCGATCCCTCCCGTGGGCAGTGCTGACCCACTCCTCGTGACCAGCGCTGATCTCCCTCTCCATGGGCAGCACTGACCGCTCCCTGTGGTCAGTGCTGACCCCCTGCCATGGGCAGCACTGATTCCACCCCCCCCAAGGGCGCACTGGTGACCTTCCTCCCTCCCTCTCCCAAGGTTCCAAATGCAGAGTGGCAGCAGGTCCCCTGCCCCCACCAATCACCTCCCAATAGCCCTGCTCTCAGTATGTCCCACCCCCTCTGGCTCTACCCCCTTGGCACTGCCTGGTGCCTGGTGGGCAGTGCCAAGGTGCCCATTGCACAGTGCCAGTTTGCCCCTCAGGCAGTGCCAGGCCAATACTGCCCAAGGGTCACCATCCCTTGCCTCCAACCTACTGAGAGGGGCCTCAATGTTCCTTTTTCTCCCTCCAGCAGGGTCGGGTCACTTGTTCCCCGTTAATGGGGAAGCAGCAATAAATGGCAGTGGAGGGAATTAGTCCCAGCCGGAGGGGGGGGGGAGATGCTAGCTGACCTGGAGACTTCAGTCTGGGGCTCACTAATCAGCTGGAAATGGAGATTCCCGAATGATAATCAGCTCCATGCCAATTCCCTGCACAGAGCTGATTGTACTGAAGAAAGCACCTCAGAGACTCGTGACCATCCTAACGCCAGTCACTAACCTCGCTAAAGGCCCCCACCCCCACCCCCTGTGCCTCCCAGACTGCTTCACTGCTCCAGTAGCACCAACGGGCCAGGAGAATCCCGGGCAATATTTGAATGGTGTTTTTATTGGATTTGCTCAGGGTGTCCTGCAGATAAATCTTCAATTCCTGGAACAATGTGGACCATCTCCAGTACTTCAGTGAATGGCGGTGGGAAGGAATTAGTTATTAAGATTCAATATTACAGCAGCACCAAGTCAGACATCATCTTTGATCTGATTTATTATTGTCACATGTATTTACATATATTGAAAGTATTGTTTCTTGTGTGTTATACAAAGCATACCATTCATAGAGAAGGAAACAAGAGAAATCAGGTGCTGACATCTTGTTCCTTTCCAGGTACCAGTCTAGATGTGTATCTGAGATAGAGTTCCAGCACAAGTGATCAAATAGGATGGAGTTGTAAAGGGAGGGAGATGTGGACGAGTATAGATACTTCATCCCTCTCTCAGAAGCAGCAGCTGTTGATAAATGGGAATACGCAGCAGCCAATATTCACTCAGTTCATTTTATGACCCTATATTGATAAGGAGCAAGAAGGGCAAAGGTTTTCATGCAGAACGTGGGTACTTCCCTGTTTCCTGTGCAGGTCTACTATATAGGGCTCTGTGTATGGCCTGCGTTGTTCTCCTGGAATTTGTGCATTCCCTCTGGTCCTGTATTTTTACAGTAAGAAGTCTCACAACACCAGGTTAAAGACCAACAGGTTTATTTGATAGTAAATGCCACTAGCTTTCAGAGCACTGCTCCTTCGTCAGGTGAGTGGGGAGTTCTGATCACAAACAGGGTTTATAAAGGCACACACAGTTTACAGAATACTGATTAGAATGCGAGTCTTTACAGCTAATCAAGTCTTAAAGGTGCAGACAGTGTGAATGGAGATAGCATTAAGCACAGGTTAAAGAGATGTGTATTGTCTCCAGACAGGACAGTAAGTGAGATGTTGCAAGCCCAGGCAAGTTATGGGGGTTTGGAACACAGGAATATTCCATCTGGGTTCAGATCACTTAGACATCCTGTGGAACTGGATAAAGACAGGCCCCAGATAAAAGCTCAATCTTTACCCTGCCCAATAGGAGGTCATCCCTTCCCAATTGGTTCCATTAAAAAGACACACACTGTGTTTGCGATTGCTTTGAAGAAACTACAGTTCACTTGAATGTTGACCAAACATTGATGGAGAATGCCAGCTGACATCTTTCAGAGCATCAAGGGAGATAGTCAATATAGGATCTAGTTGCGATTATCATTAATTAGCCAGGAAACCAGCTGGACTGTGACTCCAAGGACGTGTATCGTGTTTGTGCTGATATTTTACTTTGTTTCTCATTTTGGCAGTAGAAGACTTTGAACAGGAAAATGACAGATCGAAGGTTAGATGAATGGATTGCATTTATAGTAAGTGACAAGTAGCCAACACCCAAAAAATCCCAAACATATGGTAGACAATGGACTGTCGCCAAAGAGACTTCCTCTTGAGAAGCATTGAATCCCAAAGGATTTGTTTCCTGGCTGATGTCAGGATTTGGGACATCTGCTCCGAGCTGGAGAGGCACTTATAATGGGATGGGGAGGATCCAGTTGTTGTGGTCCATGTAGGTACCAATGACACAGGCAGGACAGGGAACGATGTTCAGCACAGTCAGTGCGAGGAGTGAGGCACTGAATTAAGAAGCAAAACTTCAAAGATAATAATCCCTGGATTATTACCTGAGCCACATGCAAATTAGCATAAGGAAAACAATTAGAGAGAAATGGTTCACAGACTGGTGTGGGAGAAATTGTTCCAGCTTGGGGGGCAGTGCCACCTGATCATAACCCCACATTCCTGTCAAGATCATTAGCGTACAAATATAATTCAGCTGGCTGGATAGCTGGTTTGTGATGCAGACCGATGCCAACAGCACAGGTTCAACTCCCGTAGCAGCTGAGGTTATTCATGAAGGCACCTCCTTCTCTACCTTGCCCCTTGTCTGATGTGTGGTGACCCTTAGGTTAAATCATCACCAATCAGCTCCCCACCCCCTCAAAGGGGAGAACGGTCTATGGCCATCTGGGACGATGGCAACTTTACCTTTTATTGCACACAGCGAGGGTCCCAGCACCAATCCCTGCGGTACACCACTGGACACAGGCTTCCAGTCACAAAAACAACCTTCGACCATCATCCTCTGCCTCCTGCCACAGAGCCAATTTGCCAAATTGCCCTGAATTCCATGGGCTCTGAGCTCCTTCATCAGTCTCCCATGATGGACCTTGTTGAAAGCCTTTCTACACTGCCCTCATCTACACACCTCGCCACTTCCTCAAACAACTCAATCAGATTTGTTGGCCATGATCTCCCTCTGACAAAACCATGCTGATAACGCTTGATTAATCTTTGCATCCCCAAGTGGAGATGAATCCTGTCCCTCAGAATGTTTTCAATAACTTCCCTATCGCTGAAGTTAGGGTCTATAATTATCTGGTTTTATTTTGCTGACTTCCCTTCTTGAACAATGGCACCAGATTTGCTATTCTCCCATCCTCAGGCATCTCTCCTGTGATGATGTGGAGATGCCGGCGTTGGACTGGGGTAAACACAGTAAGAAGTCTCACAACACCAGGTTAAAGTCCAACAAGTTTATTTGATAGTAAACTCACAAGCTTTCGGGGTTTGTACGAAAGTTTGTTGACAAAGGGGCAAACCCTGAAAACTAGTGGGTTTACTATCAAATAAACTGGTTGGACTTTAACCCAGTGTTGTGAGACTTCTTAGTGTATCTCTCCAGTGGACAGAGAGGATTTGAAAATTAGCGCCAGAGTTCCTGCAATCTCCTAGAGTCCGACAGCACATAAACAGGCCCTTCAGCCCATCATGCCTGGGATGACCATTAAATACAACCTATACTCATCCCATTGACAGCACCTGGTCAGAACACGAGGATCTCTCATCAGTATTTACAGTTGAGAAAAGCATGGATGTTAGGGAACGTGGGGAAGTAAATAGTGATGTCTTGAGGAGTGTACAGATTACAGAAAGGAGGAATCTTAAAGCGCATCAAGATAGATAAATCGCCAGGACCTGATGAAGTGTATCCCAGGACATTGTGGGAGGCTAGGGAGGAAATTGCAGATACAAATTTGTCTTTTAAAAAGCATTTAGACAGTTACATGGGTAAGATGTGTATAGAGGGATATCGGCCAAACATGGGCAATTGGGTCTAGCTTATTTGTAAAAGCTGGGTGGCGTGGACAGAGAGCTCAGTGTGTGCGGAATAGGCACGGTGCAGCAATCCAGTGACAGAGAGTAGAGCTTTACCAGTCTGGACATCTCCTTCCAGTCCAAGCTGCTGGTTTTGTGATAGAGAAATTAAATTTTGATGGGCTATGTTCAAATTGTATCAAATATTCATTCTGTGGAACAGATTGCAGGCAGAATGTGGATAATTGAGTGCTGTAAATGATGCTGCGAATACAGAGCTTTCATACTCCCCACTGATATCCTGCAGTGTGTTGGCCAATTTTAAAATCCTCAGCACTCGGTGGGCAGTTTGATTTTTTTCCCTCCTGTTTCTCTGGGGAAACTTTCCTCGTTCACAGACCTCTGGGTGACTGTGGAAATTTTCCCGCAGGAGTTGATGTCTCTCTCTGGAAGACAAACCTCGACATTTGCTGTCTGTATCACAGGAGGCCAAGCTCCTTGTTCAAACCCAGACTATCAGGAGGTTTGACCATGAATAAGGAAGGTGTTACCAAGTTTAACCCTAGGAGTCTGCTGCATGGACACAGACACTTAGTAAATGGTCAGTAGGCCTCGGGCCTGTGGTACAGCCTCCCTGTCCCAGCAGAAACCCAGCTGTATCGCCGTCTTTGTCGGGGTCCATCTGCAACTGCCTTCAGTCTCATTGGAACTTCAATCTGCCCAGAATGAAGCCAGGTATGCTGGCTGCTTTGGCTCAATTATCTGTCACCCTAACAAAGAACTCCAAAAAGAAAGGTTCATTTCTCATCATTTGGGCCTGAATGTATCAGTGACAGCCTGTGTTCTCTCCTTGGCGAAGCATTGAGCTTGATGAGGACAGGTTACACACACCAACTTTATATTCACACGAGTAGAGATGGTTAAGAGGTAATAAAATGAAGACTTTCAGAACAAAGATTGATAGATTTGTGTTGAGTAAGGCCATTAAGGATTACATAACAATGGCAGGTGGACAGAGTTAAGATACAGATCAGCCATGATCCAACTGAGTGGCACAATAGGTTTGAGGAATGACTGGCCTCCTTTATTTCTGTGTGTGACCCTGCACTCTGCCATCAGTTGGGAAAGCTGGCTTTGTGCTCAAAGGTTCCAACATTCTGAGGATTTTGGTTCCTCCTCAAAAGGAATAAAAATGGTAAAAAGCAAAATGAATGGCTCTTTATTTAAATGCAGAGCATTCAACACAAAGTGAATAAGTTAACAGCACAAATTGAGGTTAGTGTGTTTGATCTTATTGCCATTACGGAAACTTGGTTACAAGGAGATCAAAAACCTGGGAACTGGATATTCAGGGGACATGACTTTTTGTAAGGACAGGCAGGAAGGAAAGGATGGTGAGATAGTTTTATTAGAATGAGATGAATAAACACGCTAGCAAGAAATTATCTTAGATTGGAAGAAGTGGAATCCACAAGGATAGAAGAAAGAAATACTAAGGGGAAGAAGACACTGGTGGGAGTAGCCTATAGACACCCTGGGGGCAGTATACTTTCCACTAGTGGGAGATGGCTCAAGATGGGAGATTTGATCTGTGTCCCCAGTGTTGGAAGTTACGCTGAGAAATGGTCAAGGGCAAAGCTGGATCCTCACTGACGCTACTGGAGGGATGGCTTTCTCTTCTCTAAATAAGCCTCGCAGAGGTTTATGATCAGTAATTACAGTGAAATCCCAGCTGTAATCATATGACTAGAGTTTATTTTTTCCAAAGATGATGGACAACTCCACCTTCTCAATCAGTAAATACCTTCTCTGCATCATTTACTGTCCTTGTAGCATGGCCAGTGGCTCTTCCAAACCCAACCTTCATTTCATAACAAAACACCTCCAAATCCAAGAGGAGATGCATCACCGTGAGAATGATTTCTTTTCAAGGGTCATGATGGATTGAAAGGCAGGACAATTCCAGGGCTTTTTTTTTGTCCAAAGGTTCCCTCTTGCTGTGTGCCTCACAGAACCATCTCTGTGTTTTTTACAATGTGTGTACAGGTGCCAATATCATGGACAAGATTGAAATAAACCTTCCAAACAACTTTTTTAGGGTTATTTCTGCTTCTACAACAGTTACCTCTCTATTGCAATATTATTCACACTGCACACTAACTGATCTCGCAACACTTCATTGGCAGTAGGTATAAATTCACAATGTTCAGCCATTTACCTTAATCTCACCATGAAATTGCTATCGCCCTCCTGGTGGCTCTTACTGTCAAACATATTTCTGCATATGACATGGAGATGCCGGCGTTGGACTGGTGTGGGCACAGCAAGCAATCTCACAACATCAGGTTAAAGTCCAACAGGTTTATTTGGTAGCACGAGCTTTCGGAGCCCCTTCATTAGGTGAATCACTCAGGGGAGTCCAAAGGCTCGAGCTCCCAAATAAACCCATTGGACTTTCACCTGGCATTGTGAGACATGGTACTTCTGCCGTCTGAAGGCTTCGGATGATAATGAGTGTTTACTGTTTTTGTGAGTTTTTTGAACATTTTAGTGTCAGGGACATCGGAGAAGTCAAACACAGTGTAGAGGGAGCTTTACTCTGTATCTAACCCCGTGCCGTACCTGTCCTGGGAGTGTTTGATGGGGACAGTGTAGAGGGAGCTTTACTCTGTATCTAACCCCGTGCTGTACCTGTCCTGGGAGTGTTTGATGGGGGGACAGTGTAGAGGGAGCTTTATTCTGTATCTAACCCCGTGCTGTCCCTGTCCTGGGAGTGTTTGATGGGGACAGTGTAGAGGGAGCTTTACTCTGTATCTAACCTCGTGCTGTACCTGTCCTGGGAGTGTTTGATGGGGGGACAGTGTAGAGGGAGCTTTACTCTGTATCTAACCCCGTTCTGTACCTGTCCTGGGAGTGTTTGATGGGGACAGTGTAGAGGGAGCTTTACTCTGTATCTAACCCCGTGCTGTACCTGTCCTGGGAGTGTTTGATGGGGACAGTGTAGAGGGAGCTTTACTCTGTATCTAACCCCGTTCTGTACCTGTCCTGGGAGTGTTTGATGGGGGGACAGTGTAGGGGGAGCTTTACTCTGTATCTAACCCTGTGCTGTACCTGTCCTGGGAGTGTTTGATGGGTACAGTGTAGAGGGAGCTTTACTCTGTATCTAACCCCGTGCTGTACCTGTCCTGGGAGTGTTTGATGGGGGGACAGTGTAGAGGGAGCTTTACTCTGTATCTAACCCCGTGCTGTACCTGTCCTGGGAGTGTTTGATGGGGGACAGTGTAGAAGGAGCTTTACTCTGTATCTAACCCTGTGCTGTACCTGTCCTGGGAGTGTTTGATGGGGACAGTGTAGAGGGAGCTTTACTCTGTATCTAACCCCGTGCTGTACCTGTCCTGGGAGTGTAGAGGGAGCTTGCCTCTCTGTTTTCCTGTTAGATAATCGATCTGGACATGTGGACAGTCTGTGGGAGCTTTACTTTGTTGTCTGACTTGTTCTCTAAGGTATTGCAAAAACTGCTGTACTGAGCAGTCATTTCTTCATGTTGATAAGCACAAAGAGATCAGTGACTAGTTGGGAAACACTGACCAGAACCACGTGACTTTGTCCATTAGTGATGTTATGTGAGCTGTTTGAGTGAGTGTCTCATTAGCTGGGTATGTATTGATTAGTTGTTGTAAGGAGTTTCCAGGCTGTGTGTGAGCATTGTTTTTTTCTCACGGCTATCTGCTTTTTCTCTTTCTAGACGTGCCCTCTACAAAGGAGCCTGACTCCAAAGGAAAGACCTTCACAGTCAGCAGCACGCTGGGACTTCAGGTGGACCGCAATGATGATGGGGTGATTGTCAGCTGTACAGTGGACCACGAGTCTCTCAGATCCGCACCACAAGTGGCCAAGCAAGTTCTCGACATTCAGTGTAAGCACCGGGGCATTTTGTCACACTCGCTGCATAGCAACCCACAGCTCACACTTCACACTCGATTAGTACATTTCATATCTCATTTCTAGGCCAATAGAACTGGAAAGCAGGCAGGTATCGGAGCTTAGCTGGGTCCTGTGCACCGTTCTACACTGCCTGGAATGACAAAGATATCGAGGAATGGTAAAGCCACAAAAAAGATTCACGCTGAGGTTCTAGAATGGAGAGATTGTCACTCTGAGTGAGAGTGAGCAGTCTGGGGTTCTTCACTCTCTCACTGGGTCACCCACTCAGGTATTTAAAATTATAAAGAGGCTTGAGGAGGTAGACAGAGAAAGAGTATTGCTGAAAAGAGACACATTCCGTTGAAGCTTTCTGTCTTGCACTCATCAGGACAGACACAAGAATGCCAAATTTCAAAGATAACAGTTTATTCTTCAGAAGAGACAGGTGTTGATTGGTAATTGGCTGATCCACTCTGGTTACTATGGATAATTCACCAGGGGAATTATTATCCGCATGCTTTTGGAAAAACAGTGCAATTCCCGGAGCTCCTACAGCCTGTACGGGATAGGTCCCAGTGGATGAATATCTGGAGCTTCCAACAGGCAGAATGTGCCACATTGTGAACCAAACTGGAAACTGGCTGTTAGTCTAATTGTTCAACAGGTATTCTCCAATCAGGCAATCACGGCTCACTTTGGACATGATGTTCTGTTGTTTTAAAGTACAGAGAGCTGGAGTGTGCTCAGGATCCTGCTCATTACAAACAGCAGAACAACAGGAGTTTATATGTGACCCATCTGTCAATGACACACTGTCACCCTTCTGTAACACACTCTAGAATATTCTGTACCCTTTACCTCACCCTCTGTCCCCCCGTACCCCTCCCTATCCCCCCCCGTACCCCTCCCTATCTCCCCTTACCCCTCCCTATCCCCCCCCGTACCCCTCCCTATCCCCCCCCGTACCCCTCCCTATCCCCCCCGTACCCCTCCCTATCCCCCGTATCCCTCCCTATCCCCCTGTACCCCTCCCTATCCCCCCCCGTACCCCTCCCTATCCCCCCCCCGTACCCCTCCCTATCCCCCCCCGTACCCCTCCCTATCCCCCCGTACCCCTCCCTATCCCACGGTACTCTCCTATTCTCCTGGAACCCTGCTCCCCCAAACCTCTCTTCACTGGTCCTTTACTGTTCTGTGCTCCGAGGCCACTCCTCAAATCCTCCTGTAGCCCTCTCTCCCTCTCCGCTTATGGAGTTATCTGTGTATTTCTGTCCAGGAGTTGCTGGTTTGTCTCAGTGACAGGCTGTGTCTAATTGCCGGGTTTCAGGGTGGGGTGATGTGGGTGGCTGTCTGCTTTACCCTCACCATCTCCACCTCCTCTTCCTATTCCTGACCCTGAGACAACCTTGCCCTGTTTATATCAACGTCCAATCACTTCAGCTTGTTAACTGTACAATCACTTTCTCTCCAATTACGTCAGGATTGATTTGTGGTCCTGATTTCACAGCTTTATAATCCATACCACATTTCCTCCTCATGATTCTGTATTTAATCCATTCCGTGAGCCACTCTTTCAGTTTCAATTCTTCCTGTTGCTTTGCAAACTCTGCTGTTGCTCCCTAAAGCTTTGATAAAATTACACTGATACAACAGCCTGTAAAACAGCAAACACTTCCAAATTCTTCATTCATTTTCTATCAACCTTTCCTGAAATGCAGACTCTCACTGGGGTACGGGTCCCACACACACTGACTCTCACTGGGGTACAGGTCCCACACACACACTGACTCTCACTGGGGTACGGGTCCCACACACACTGACTCTCACTGGGGTACGGGTCCCACACACACTGACTCTCCCTGGGGTACGGGTCCCACACACACACTGACTCTCACTGGGGTACGGGTCCCCCACACACACTGACTCTCACTGGGGTACGGGTCCCCCACACACTGACTCTCACTGGGGTACAGGTCCCCCACACACTGACTCTCACTGGGGTACAGGTCCCACACACACTGACTCTCACTGGGGTACGGGTCCCACACACACTGACTCTCACTGGGGTACGGGTCCCCCACACACTGACTCTCACTGGGGTACGGCTCCCACACACACACACTGACTCTCACTGGGGTACGGGTCCCACACACACTGACTCTCACTGGGGTACGGCTCCCACACACACACTGACTCTCACTGGGGTACAGTTCCCACACACACTGACTCTCACTGGGGTACAGGTCCCACACACACTGACTCTCACTGGGGTACGGGTCCCACACACACTGACTCTCACTGGGGTACGGGTCCCACACACACTGACTCTCACTGGAGTACGGGTCCCACACACACACTGACTCTCACTGGGGTACGGGTCCCACACACACACTGACTCTCACTGGGGTACGGGTCCCACACACACACTGACTCTCACTGGGGTACGGGTCCCACACACACTGACTCTCACTGGGGTACGGGTCCCACACACACTGACTCTCACTGGGGTACGGGTCCCCCACACACTGACTCTCACTGGGGTACGGCTCCCACACACACACTGACTCTCACTGGGGTACGGCTCCCACACACACACTGACTCTCACTGGCGTACGGGTCCCACACACACTGACTCTCACTGGCGTACGGGTCCCACACACACTGACTCTCACTGGGGTACGGGTCCCACACACGCTGACTCTCACTGGGGTACGGGTCCCACACACACTGACTCTCACTGGGGTACAGTTCCCACACACACTGACTCTCACTGGGGTACGGGTCCCACACACACTGACTCTCACTGGGATACGGGTCCCACACACACACTGACTCTCACTGGGGTACGGGTCCCACACACACTGACTCTCACTGGGGTACGGGTCCCACACACACTGACTCTCACTGGGATGGGCTGCCTTTATTATTTTATTTTTGGGCCAGATATGATTGAACAGTGTTGCCATTTACCCAGTCACACTTTGAATGTTTGCCATTACCCGAAACCCAATGGTAGCCAGGTTGAGTCTCCACCATCATCTCTTTAAGTAACATTTTCCAATCCATCATATCCAACTTGCAATTGATATCATCTTTTTGCCTTTATTGAGATTCAGAGCCCTCGTCTCAGTCAATTGTGTCACCCTCCATCTTCACAAAGAATTCTATTATACTGTGACCACTCATCCTCAAGGGTTGAATAGATTGCCAGTGATTCCTTTCTCATTACACATACCCAGTCTACAATGGCCTGCTCTCTACTTGGTTCCTCAATGTTTTGCTCCAGAAAACCATCCCGTACACACTGCAGGAATTCCTCCTCCACACTATTGTGGCTAATTTGATTTGTTCAATCTGGATGAGTGGCACAGCGCCAGGGACCCGGGTTCAATTCTGGCTTCGGGTCACTGTCTGTGTGGAGTTTGCACATTCTCCCCATGTCTGTGTGGGTTTCCTCCGGGTGCTCTGGTTTCTACCTACAGTCCGAAGATGTGCGAGTTAGGTGGATAGGCCGTGATAAATTGCCCCTTATTGTCCCAGGTGTGTCAATTAGGGGAATAGCAAGGTAAATACATGGGGTTGCAAGCATGGGTAAGGAAAAAAAATGTGGGACAGTGTAGATTTGATGGGCTGAATGGCCTCCTTCTGCATTGCAGGGATTCTATGACTATATATGCATAATTAGAGATGTTCCTTTATCTCGTGCATCTCTCATTTCCTGTTTAAAGCCATTCCCAACATCACCACTACAGTCTGGGAGTTATACAGCACCCACTAATGTTATTTTGCCTTTGTTGTTTCTCAGTTTTACCCACACAGATTCCACATCATTGGAGCTAATATCTTTCTTCTTAATTCCCTCTTTAACCAGCAATGCAATTCCACTACCCTTCCCTTTCTGTCTGTGCTCCCTAAATACTCAATACCCCTAGATGTCCGGTTCCTATCCATAGTCATCCTGCAGCCATGTCTCCATAATCCTGACTGTATCAAACCTCTATTTACGCGATTAATTCATCCACTTTATTGCGAATGCTTCACACATTAAAGCACAAAGCCTTTAGGCTCGTCTTTGTAACATTATTGGTTCCGTTCCCACTATTTTTCACTGTGGCCCTGTTTGAATCTGGTCCTTGGTTTCTCTGTCACTTTTCTTACTCCCCTCACTGTCCTTTATCCTTGTCTTTGATTCCCGTTCCTCTGACTCCTTGCATTGGTTCTCAGCTCCCTGCCATTCTAGTTTAAACCCTCCCCAGTCGCTCTCACAAATACACCCCCCCAAGGACCCACCCAGTTTGTACAGGTCCCACCTCCCTTAGAACTGATGCAAATGCCCTAAGAACCTGAAACCCTCCCCCTCACACCACCACTTCATCCAAAATATCCTGCTGTTTCTATTCTGACTAGCAGGTGGCACTGGTCATAATCCTGAGATCACTACCTTTTAAGGTCTGACTTTTCAACTTCCTAGCTCCTTATATTCAGCTTTTAAGGTCACACCCCTTTTCTCACTGATCGTATTTGTACCGATGTACACCACGACTACTGTTCGCCACCACCCCCCGGCCCCCGACTCCCCGAATGCCCTGTGTCCACCCCAACACATCCTTGACCTTAGCAGCAGGGAAGCAACATACTGTCCCAGAGTCTATTTTGCAGCCACAGAAGTGCCTCTGCTGAGGGATGTGGGGATTGAGGAGGTTACAGAGATAGGGAGGGTTTGAAAATAATGAGAACTTTAAACAAAAGCAAAATATAGAGGTTGCAAAAAATCTGAAATAAAAACAGGAAATGCTGGATAGACTCAGCAGGTCTGGCAGTGTGTGGAGAGAAACAGAGTTAACTCTTCAGGTGTATATATTGTCTGGTAATTTTCAAATCAGGGTAATTAGGAATGGCAATAAATACTTGTATCGGCAGTGAGCCCACACACTGGGAATGAATTCACAAAATCTTCTTACCTCCGTCTCTTCCCCTTTCTCAAATTCTCAGCACAATTGTTAGTCACAGATGCTGATCACTCTGCTCCCTCCCATCACCCTGCAACTCTCTGGCTGTTTTACATTCTCAATTCTCATTGTCCTTTGTTTTGCATTTATATTTCTCTTCCTGGACCAGACTCTTCAAGTTTTCACAAATTCTATTTTGTCCCTTAACCACTCTGTCTTGCATTGAGAATGTAACATATTCCACTTGCAGATCAATAAAGCTTTCTCCCCCCATCCTTTGGTGGAACAGCCCAGTTTCCTTGTGTCATTCACCTGGGCCAGGTGGATAGGAAGGGGCTGAGATCAGTAAAGCCAGGAAGGAGGATGTCAGTCACACAGTGTTGTCAGCAGTTCTCTCTCACACACGTGATGTGCCTGGCCCATGACTGAAAGCTTTTGGAGAACTTCCAAAGGGAAATACATAATATCACCCTCATTAAAAGCTCGCCCATCGTTAATCCGTGAACCATACAGCAGAGAATGGAGTGAAAGGGGAACCAGCAGCTCCTGTGCTGAAATTCTGTGATTCAGGAGAAAGCTCCCTCCATCTCCCCCAGGATACGTATTAGATTCTGCAATCTGCAAAGCATTCAGATATGAGTTGAGAGTAATTAAATCCATCATTGAGTAGATATTTCTGTACAACAACCAGTTAATGGTAATTATATCCTATCACTGAGTTAATAATAATTATATTCATCAAAGAATTGAGAATTAAATCCAGCAATAATTTGGTAGCAATTCTATCTGTTACTGAGCTGGTGACAATTCTATCCATCAGGTTAGTTAATATCCAGCAATAAGTTAGTTTAATTATCTCCATTTTTGAGATAATGATCATTTCCTCCATCACGGAGGAATTAGTGAAGATCTCTACCCTTGAGTTCCATGCAAGGCCTCCCAGTCTCTCATCTTTCTGCTTGCTGTTTGAAGAACAATCTAAATTGTGCCATTCACCTGCTCTTTCCTCAGGGTCCTCCACTCTTTTCCTTTTAAGTATTTATCCAATTCCCTTTCCACAGTTTTTACTGAGTATGTTAACAACAGTTTCCCAGAAGTCACACCAACTCACTGCAGGAATAACCTCTCCTTTCCTTCTTTCTGGAACTTCCTCAGTTACCGCCAGTCTGTATCTTCAGGTTATCCTGGAAACACTTTCACAGATTGTCAGACAAACGGGGAAGTCAATCAAACCCCACCATTTACAGGCTGTTAATGCCCTGTGTTCACTCAGACAGAACCTTCGAAATTCCCTCCTGTGTTCCTGCTCAGAACCTATCATCACCTTGATTCAAACAACTTAATATCCTCCAACCCTTTGTTTATAAAGAGAAGCCGATTGATATTCTGCAGCTTTATCAACAGCCTGCAATTTTTATAAAGGTTTTTGTATCTGAACCTTTAAGGTTCTCAGTTCCTTTAATGATTAACTACAGACTGCAGTTCCCTGGCCCCGGCAACAGTAACCTTCATCTCAGGCAGGACGGAAACATAGGAGCGGGAGGAGGCCATTTGGTCCTTCGAGCCTGCTGTGCCATTCATTACGACCAGCCAGCAACACCCATGTCCTGTAAATAAATGTTAAAATAAGGAGATTAAAACAGTACACAATATTACAGAGATGGCATCACCAATACCCTGTATAAATGAAGCATATCCTCCCTAACTTTGTGTTCACTTCCCCATTCAATAACGGTTTCATGCTGCAGAGGGAGTGGCAGTGCTGGTTTATGATATAAATGAGAATATGCTCTAACTGAGAAACACAGCACCCAGAGTCCTCACCTCCCTGAGAATCCCCTTCAGTGTAGAATTGAAACCCTTCAGCTACACACTGTTTCCTGAGTGACCTCTTTGTACTTGAATAAATTCCCAGAATGAGGTTTGAGTTAGAGTTTAAGTGATTGGAGACTGAGCCTCTGTACGTGTTGTTCAATGCAGAAGCTCTGATGTGTGTGTTACTGCTCTGCAGGACTGCAGTTTAATAGTTTATGGAGCAAACCTTTTTTTGATTCAATCTACATTGAAATTTCAAAAGAAAGACAAAAACTCTGATCCCCAGTGCATGGTTTATCAGGAGATCAACAGCTGGACCCCCAGGAAAACCAAACATACTCTCTGAATATCAATGCTAGATTTCCCAAGCACTCAGAGCAGAATAATAAACAGCGTGTGCTGAAATTAGACTGAGATACTTTACGCCACAAATATTAACAATGAGTTCCTCCCTGACCAGGAGTAGACCAGGGTTAGAGACAGACACATTCCTAATGAGGGAATCACATTCCTCACACAAACATACCAATCAGGAGAGGCCATTCTGCCCCTCAAGTCTGCTCCCCCATTCAATAAGATCATGGCTAATCTGATTTTCACCTCAACTCCACATTCCTGCCAACACCCCCCCCCCCCCCCGATAACCTTTCACCCTCTTGTTAATCAAAACTCTATCTGTCTCAGCCTTAAAAATATTCAAAGATTCCATTTCCACTGCCTTTCCAGGAACAGAGTTCCAGACACTCCCCACCCTCTGAGAAATGCATTCTCCTCATCTCTGTCTTAACTAAGTGACACTTTATTTTTAAACAGTGAGTCCTAGTTCTAGATTCTCCCATAAGAGGAAACGTCCTCTCCACATCCATCCTGTCAATATCCCTCAGGATCTTATGTTTATCAATCGAGTTGCTTCTTACTCTTCTAATCTCCAGCAGAACAAGCCTAGCGTATCCAATCTTTCCTCATTACATCACTCGTCCATTCCTGGGCCAGGATTTCCCAGCCTGCCGCAAGCCATTCAAATTTCTGTTTGACCTTGGCAGGGCTGGAAGATCCCGCTGTGGGAGGGGCCAGAGAATCCACCCCAGGTATTAGTTTAGTATACCTTCTCTGAACCACTTCCAACATATTTACATCTTACCTTAAATAAGGAGACTAATACTGTACACAACACACCAGGTGGGGTCTCATCAATGCCCTGCACAACTGGGTTGAGCTATGAGGAGAGGCTGAATAAACTAGGCTTGTACTCATTAGAGTTTAGAAGAATGATGGGAGATCTCATTGAGACGTATAAGATGAT
Organism: Carcharhinus amblyrhynchos; assembly: GCF_965287045.1. Lineage (NCBI taxonomy): Eukaryota > Metazoa > Chordata > Chondrichthyes > Carcharhiniformes > Carcharhinidae > Carcharhinus > Carcharhinus amblyrhynchos. The sequence continues at coordinate 58,672 of NW_027650319.1, read as the reverse complement.
GAATGGGGTGGATAGGATAGAGGTGGAGAGACTCTTCCCGCTCAGAAAGGACAGTAGGACTAGGGGGCACAGCCTCAAGATAAAGGGGAGGCGGTTTAGAACGGAGTTGAGGAAGAACTTCTTCACTCAAAGGGTGGTGAATCTCTGGAATTCTCTGCCCGTTGAAGTGGTGGAGGCTGCCTCGCTAAATATTTTTAAGATGCGGGTTGATGGGTTTTTGATAAGAGAGGGAATTAAGGGTTATGGGGAGAGGGCGGGAATGTGGAACTGAGCCACGACAGATCAGCCATGATCTTATTGAATGGCGGGGCAGGCTCGAAGGGCTAGATGGCCTACTCCTGCTCTTATGTTCTTATGTTCTTATAACCTCCTGACTTTTGTGTTCAATTCCCTTCGCAATAAACAATAATATTCAATTAGCTTCTCTAATTACTTGCTGTATCTGCATACTAACCTTTTGTGTTTCATGCATTAGCACACCCAGATCCCTCTGCAATCTTTCACCATTTAGATAATAAGCTTCTTGCCAAATGAACAATTCCACATTTTTCCATAAAGTACTTCCATTTTCCGGATCTTTGCCCACTCACTGAGCCTGTCAATATTCCTCTGAAGCCTCCATATGTCCTCTGCACAGCTTATTATTCTACCTATCTTTGAGTCATCAGCAAAGTTAGCAACCACACCTTCAATCCCTTCACACAAATCATAAATATAAATTTTTAAAAGTTGAGGCCCAGCACTGATCCCTGTGGCACATCACTCACCGCATCCTGCCAACCAGAAAAAGACCCAGTTTTATTAACTCTGTTCCTGTTATCTGCTCAATCTTCAGTTCATAACAATATGTTACCCTCCATACCCTGAGCTTATATTTCTCTCGATAACCTTTGATGTGGCACCTTATCAAATGCCGTCTGGCAGTACAGTTCAGTAGGGGGAGGCAGGGCACAGTGGTTTTGTCATTGGACTTGTAATCCAGAGACCCAGGATAATATTCTGGGGAGCCAGGTTTGAATCCCACCACAACAGAACTTTAGAGAAGGAAATCTGCCGTCCTTACGTTTAAGTCACAAGTAGATAGATTTCTGAGTTTAAGTCACCGGTAGATAGATTTCTGGTAGGCAAGGGGATTAAGGGTTATGGGGAGAGGGCGGGAATGTGGAACTGAGCCACGACAGATCAGCCATGATCTTATTGAATGGTGGGGCAGGCTCGAAGGGCCAGATGGCCTACTCCTGCTCCTATTTCTTATGTTTTTATGTTACCTGGCCCAGAGCCACAGCAATGTGGTTGACTCTTAACTGCCTTCTGAAATGGCCAAGCGAGCACTTATTTCAAGGGCAATTAGGGATGGACAATAAATGCTGGTCTTGTCAGCGATATCCACATCCCATAAAAGAATAAAGAAAAATCCCACCAGTTCCCCTTTATCCACAGCACATGATTCCTCAAACAAGTTGGTTAAAGCTGATTTCCCTTTCACAAAACCATGTCAACTCTGCCTGACAGTGGCTCTGAATATTTTCCAATAACAGGTCCTGAGCTAACTGGTCTATAATTTCCTGCTTTCTGTCTCCCTCTCTTTTTGAGTGGAACGTGTCCCGAATCTAGGGAATTTTGGAAAATTAAAGCCATTGCATCAAATATCCCACTGGCCGTTTATTTTCACCCGAGGGTGAAGTCGATCAGGGCCAAGGCTCTTGTCAGCTGCAGCCCAACGATTTACTCACCATCACATCTCTGGAAATTGTAACTTGCCAGAGATCCTGCCTCCCTCCCATTTCCCCATTTGCAGGCATTTCTCGGATGTTACTTCTTTCCATGATAGTGAAGACAGATACGAAATACCTGTTCAATTCAACTACCATCTGCATATCTTTCATTATCCATTCCCCAAACTCACTTCTTATTGGACCAATGGTCACATTATTTGTGATAGAAACTCTCCCTGTCCACGGCCGAATCTTCACCGGGTGGGAATTACATTCAGCAGAAAAACCTGCCAAACTTGCTTCTGTTTCAATTTTTCACTTTTTTTTCACTGATCAGCTTGAGAAAGGCTGTCCAGGGAAAGAATGAGGAGGCAGTGGTCCAGTGGTGTTATCGCTAGACTGTTAATCCAGAAACTCAGCTAGCGTTCGGGGCCTGGGTTCGAATCTCGCCACGGCAGATGGTGGAATGTGAATTCAATAAAAAAAACTTGGAATTAAAAGTCTAATGAAAACATTGTTGGAAAAACCCATCTGGGTCACTAATGTCCATCAGGGAAGGAAATCTGCCGTCCTTACCCAGTCTGGCCTTTATGTGACTCTAGAGCCACAGCAATGTGGATGACTCGCAACTACCCTCAGGCAACTAGGGATGGGCAATAAATGCTGGTCCAGCCAGCAACACCCATATCTCACAAATGAATAAAAAAGGAAACAAAGAGTTAGATACAGAGTAAAACTCCCTCTACACCATCCCCATCAAACACTCCCGGGACAGGTACAGCACGGGGTTAGATACAGAGTAAAGCTCCCTCTACACTGTCCCCCATCAAACACTCCCAGGACAGGTACAGCACGGGGTTAGATACAGAGTAAAGCTCCCTCTACACTGTCCTCATCAAACACTCCCAGGACAGGTACAGCACGGGGTTAGATACAGAGTAAAGCTCCCTCTACACTGTCCCCCATCAAACACTCCCAGGACAGGTACAACAGGGGGTTAGATACAGAGTAAAGCTCCCTCTACACTGTCCCCATCAAACACTCCCAGGACAGGTACAGCACGGGGTTAGGTACGATATAGCTGTTTATGCAGATTGATTAAGTTTCCCTTTCCTCTACCACATTAGTTGCAGTGTCAGTCTCAAAAGTGTCGCTGTAATGTACCCTGCAGCCTTTCTTTGTGAAAGACACATATAATTTCATTTTGCTCTTAATAAATTCGGTTTTCTGTTCCCAAAGGGGAGTTTATTTGAATTTGTCCAGATTAATATGTTTCTAAAAAAGGCAGAATAAAAGAATTTCAGCATTCCCTGGACTTGCGAAATTGCAGAGTTGGAGTCAGGGTCTGTGCTGGAACCTGTGAGGTGTCAGTCTGAGGTGTCACTCAGCCAAGCACTCTGAGCCGACACTGCTGTGGTCTCTGGAGTTTGTGGGAGATGCTGCATTGGACCAGCCTTATTGGGCAATGAGACTGCTGTGTGATCACCAGGACACAGTGTGAAGGCCAGATCCATGGGGAACTGCACTGTGAGCAGCCTTTCCACATGACACAAAGGTCACAGTGACACTTATTATCCAATTTGTAAATTTAAGTGCTGAAAGAGCTAATGAAATTATCAGAGCTGTTTGAAAACAGGTGAGAAGTTTAATAGGGTAGAGAAAGAGAAGTGATTTCCAGTAAGGATGGTGAGGGAAGTGGGGACAGAACAAGGAGATAGCATTTGAAGCCAGCCACTGAGGGTGACATCAGTAAAAACAGAAACTAACCAGCGGGAAACTCAACCAGGGCAAGACTTACTCAGTTAATGGTAGGGCATTGGGGAGAGTTACAGAACAAAGAGATCCCGGGGTACATGGTCATAGCTCCTTGAAAGTGGAGTCACAGGTGGACAGAGTGGTGAAGAAGGCATTTGGCATGCTTGGTTTCATCGATCAGAACATTGAATACAGGAGTTGGGATGTCTTGTTGAAGTTGTACAAGACATTGGTAAGACCACACTTAGAACACTGTGTACAATTCTGGTCATCCTATTATAGAAAGGATATTATTAAACTAGAAAGAGTGCAGAAAAGATTTACTAGGATGCTACTGGGACTTGATGGATTGAGTTATAAGAAGAGGCTGGATAGACTGGGACTTTTTCCTCTGGAGCGTAGGAGGCTGAGGGGTGATCTTATAGAGGTCTATAAAATAATGAGGGCACAGATCAGCGAGATAGTCAATATCTTTTCCCAAAGGTAGGGGAGTCTAAAACTAGAGGGCATAGGTTTAGGGTGAGAGGGGAGAGATACAAAAGGGTCCAGAGGGGCAATTTTTTCACATAGAGGGTGGTGAGTGTCTGGGATAAGGTAGTATAGAGACAGGTACAATTTTGTCTTTTAAAAAGCCTTTAGACAGTTACATGGGTGCGATGTTTATAGAGGGATATGGGCCAAATGTGGGCAATTGGGGTTAGCTTAGGGGTTTTAAAAAAAAGTATGGCATGGACAAGTTGGGCCGAAGGGCCTGTTTCCATGCTGTAAACCTCGATGACTCTTCTGTCACTTAGCTACACTTTCCATCAGCCTTTCATGTCGCTCTCTCTCACTTAGCCAAGATTTTATTCAACATTTGAGCCAGGTCTACATTCCCTCCTTTCATCCCATGTTTGATTAAAATATGAGATTGTATAAAACCAAGTACGTCAGATCCTTTCGTTACCCACTCCACACACTATTAACTCACCATAACACACTTCCCAATAGAAAGCAATAGAAAATACACTTCCAACTGCCAGACTGATTACAAATTAAATTCACACCTCACTGACTCTAATAGCTGCATTATCCAATCATTCCATATTTGATAATAGTGTATCTAACTTCTTTATCTTTAACATGTATTTGTCTAGCCCATCTGTTCAACATCACAGTTACAATTAATTGAAATGCAATTATTACCATCATTATAATAATTACGAGCTGGGACAATGAACTGATCCAGGGGTGTATCTGTATATTGTTTCTCCAGTTCCACCATATCGTTTCTCTTATTTCCTCATCAATTTTCTCTGCCTCCTCTTTAACCTTTATGTCGGTTTTAAACACTTTTTACAGCTTCCGTTTTCAATCTTCCAGTTTTTCATTCAGGATTTCTGCTGAATATTTCTCCTGGTATTTCTCCAGAGATTCTTTGAATTCCTCAGTTATGCTCACTGGGACATATTCCCTTGGATGGGAAGCAGTAAAATCTCTGCGGGTGATCTGACCACCGTGTCTTGCTGGTCAATCATCCTGGAGATCTGGTAAGACTGGGCAAGAGGCGAGAAATCGGCTCCGTGCCACCTTCCCCACACTGGTTTGCCAGGGGAATCGAAGCTGTTCTCACTATAATTTAAATGCTCGCTGCCTCTTATCTGCTCGTTGTTGGTCCCCCACCAACAGAGACCAGATGCGATGGCCTTGCTGGGAGGAATGGAGACCACTTAAGCCCCTGGGTGGTTGGGGCAGGGCCAGGCAGTGCAGTTTGGCAATGCCAGCCTGACACCCTGGCAGCAGGCAGTACCAAGGGATTGGAGCATGCGGGGATGGGCCTGAAGGGGGCAGGCCGGTGCCGGATGACCAGCCACGATGGAGGGAGGCGGGAGGTGAGGGAAGATGGGGGTACTCTGCTTTGGGGACGTGGGGTCAGTTAGGGCAGTAATGGGGGGATCAGGGTGATGTCCGGGGGAAGCGGCAGATCTCCCAATATACTGTGTGCACTGTGTGTACATTGTGTGTATGCAGTGTACACTGTGTGTATGCAGTGTGTACACTGTGTGTATGCGGTGTGTACACTGTGTGTATGCGGTGTGTACACTGTGTGTATGCGGTGTGTACACTGTGCACTGGGGCGCATGCACAATGGCACCACTGGAGCTCAGCAGCCAGATTTCCAATGAAAATAGGTCTGGCCCTTCCCCTACTGGTGAGAATCACATCCTGGTATTTGTTTTTAACTATGTGCTGTGTGATTGCAACTGGGACTCAGCCAAAAAAAAAGACACAATTCTCTCCCATTTTTACACTTGTTTAGCAACAAGAATGTTTTTGGTAAGATCACCCCCCTGTGCGTCCAATTGTGGCTGCGATTTCAGTTTCAAAACAAAATATTGAATGGTGGATGTCCAACCCCCTCCGCCCCCTCCCCCCTCCTGGCAGCTGTAGCCCCCTTGCCCGACCCAGATAGCCAGCCCCAATCACCCCCTTTCCTCCCTCTCCCACTGACCCCTGTGCAGAGTGGCAGCAGGAACCCCCCAATAGGCCTTGCCCCCTCTGGCCCCACCCCCTTGGATACTGCAGGGTGCCAGACTAATCATATGGAAACTTAGAGAGCTGACAATCTCAGCTCTGTACCAACTTCAGGCTTGGGGCCGATTGCACCAAATAAAGAGCCTCGGATACTCACAGAATCATTCCCAGCAATGCTGTATAACCAGGAGGATTTCATTCACCAGCATTCCAAATACTTCCATACTTGCGTTCCACCAGCATTCCCGGGGCCAACTCCCACACTCCCGGGATAACTCCCACACTCCCGGGGATAGCTCCCACACTCCCGGGGATAGCTCCCACACTCCCGGGATAACTCCCACACTCCCGGGATAACTCCCACACTCCCGGGGCTAACTCCCACACTCCCGGGGATAACTCCCACACTCCCGGGGATAACTCCCACTCTCCCGGGGATAACTCCCACTCTCCCGGGGATAACTCCCACTCTCCCGGGGATAACTCCCACTCTCCCGGGGATAACTCCCACTCTCCCGGGGATAACTCCCACTCTCCCGGGGCTAACTCCCACACTCCCGGGGATAACTCCCACTCTCCCGGGGATAACTCCCACTCTCCCGGGGCTAACTCCCACTCTCCCGGGGCTAACTCCCACTCTCCCGGGGCTAACTCCCACACTCCTGGGGCTAACTCCCACACTCCCGGGGATAACTCCCACACTCCCGGGGCTAACTCCCACTCTCCCGGGGCTAACTCCCACACTCCCGGGGCTAACTCCCACACTCCCGGGGCTAACTCCCACACTCCCGGGGATAACTCCCACACTCCCGGGGCTAACTCCCACTCTCCCGGGGCTAACTCCCACTCTCCCGGGGCTAACTCCCACTCTCCCGGGGCTAACTAACTCCCACTCTCCCGGGGCTAACTCCCACTCTCCCGGGGCTAACTCCCACTCTCCCGGGGCTAACTCCCACTCTCCCGGGGCTAACTCCCACTCTCCCGGGGCTAACTCCCACTCTCCCGGGGCTAACTCCCACTCTCCCGGGGCTAACTCCCACTCTCCCGGGGCTAACTCCCACTCTCCCGGGGATAACTCCCACTCTCCCGGGGATAACTCCCACTCTCCCGGGGATAACTCCCACTCTCCCGGGGCTAACTCCCACTCTCCCGGGGCTAACTCCCACTCTCCCGGGGCTAACTCCCACTCTCCCGGGGCTAACTCCCACTCTCCCGGGGCTAACTCCCACTCTCCCGGGGCTAACTCCCACTCTCCCGGGGCTAACTCCCACTCTCCCGGGGATAACTCCCACTCTCCCGGGGATAACTCCCACTCTCCCCGGGATAACTCCCACTCTCCCTGGGATAACTCGCTTGTTACAGCCATGTGAACTCTTTCCGAGCTGCATCATCACGTTCTTGTGTAACCACTCAGCTCACAGTGACCTTTTTAGATGGAGAGTGAATGCTGGTTTAGTCAGTGACACCCACACCCTGGAAACACACTGGAGAACAGGACGGGCTTTAAAGATTCCAACTGCAGCTTTGAGCAGTGAAATGGGGAAATATTATTCATGATAATTAATTGATGCTGAATGTGAATTTTAAATCTGAGATTGATGGCAGCAAATTTAACACAGAGTGAAGATGAGTAAATAGAATTAGGTCAAAGATTGGCAGGAATCTTTTGTTATGATCTGATTGAGTACAGGACAAGCGGGAGCTGTGTCTCTACCTGTGTCCCGATGCCTCGCCATCTGTGATATTTGATCGAAGGCAGTGTAGATTCTAAAGGGTTTCTTTTCCTTCTTTACAGATGTACCTTCGGTGAAGATTGATTTCTCCAGGAACTTTGCACGAGAGGGGGATGAGTTGAGGCTGGAGTGTCGTGCCACTGGGAATCCAACGTGAGTGAAGATCTTTCCGTGTTAACAACTGTCATGTAGCAGCATTCCTGCTCCTGGGATTTCTCTCGGAATCTCCAGCCTCAGCTGAAAATGTAGAAATACGGATGTAATTTACAGGCAGCTGTCAGTGGGTACAGAATAGGAACGGATCAGCTGAATTAGCAGATAGCTGGGCTCTGAGCACCATCAGCTCCGACTCTCATTGTTAAAATCAGACAGCAAAGCTACACTGAAAGGGATGACTTCTCATTCTGTGCCGACACTTTCAAGGAGCTTGCTGTTTAGTGCCACTTCCCTGCTTATTCCCCATAGAACCATAGGAGAAAGAGGCCATTCAGCCCATTGAGTCTGCACTGAGGCTCTGAAAGAACATTTTACCCAGCCCACCTCTCTGCCCTATCCCCATAACCCCATGAATTCCCATGGCCAATCCACCTAATCCACACACCTTTGGACTGTGGGAGGAAACCCACGCAGACACGGAGAGAATGTGCAAACTCCGCACAGACAGTGACCCAAGCTGGAGATCTAACCCTGGCACTGTGAGAGTGTTGCTAGCCACTGTGTCACCGTGCTGCCCACATAACCTGAAAAATTTCACTTCTCCCAGTATCTATCCAATTCCTGTTTGAAAGTTCCTATTAATCTGTTGCCACCAACGCTTGCACATCATAACCCCTTCTATAAACATTGAACCTGATATCACGCTGGAACTTCTGTCAATTAATTTAAATCTGTGTCCGCTGCAGCTGAAGATAGTTTACTTTCCAATCTCTCCATGACCTCCTTCCTCCCTGTCTCTGTCATTCCCTCCAGCCTCTGAGATCGCTCCTTTCCTCTAATTCTATTCTCTTGTGCATTCCGAATTTCCAAGTAGCCCAGTCCATCGCTCAAACCATCCTCCCATCCACACTTCCCACTGCCTCGGCAAAGCAGCCAGCATAATCAAGGACCCCCACGCACCCCAGACATTCTCTCTTCCACCTTCTCCTGTTGCATCTCCAGCTCCAGGTTATTTGGAGCCATCAGCTCCACATTGCAAAAAGGGTTTACAACAGCTCCCCACCAACAGGGAACAGGCGACTGACCCCACTGGAGGGAACAGAGGCCATGGAGGCACCCCAAGAGCTCGGAGGTAAGGGAGGTGCCCCTCGGCAGTGCCAGCCTGGCACTCTTACACTGCCCAAGGGGCAGACTGGCGATTCCCAAAGGGTACCTTGGCATTGCCCACCAGGCATCCGGCAGTGCTCAGGGGACGGGGCCAGAGGATCTCACTGCGTGTCCCCGTCCTGTGGCCTGATGTCATATTCCATCTGCGAATATTCCGGCGAAATAGCTTGGGAATGTTTCATTATGTGAAAGGTGTTATAGAAAATAAATTGCTGGCTTTTAGAAGTCCAAAGATGTGGGGGTTAGGTGGATTGACCATGCTAAATTGTCCCTTACTGTCAGGGGGATTAGCAGGGTAAATGCATTGGGTTACGGGGATGGGGCCTGAGTGGGGTTGTGGGTGGTGCAGACTTGATGGGTCGATTGGCCCCCTTCTGCACTGTAGGGGTTAGAGTCATAGAGGTTTCGAGCATGGAAACAGGCCCTTCGGCCCAACTTGTCCATGCCGCCTTTTTTTTTTAAAACCCCTAAGCTAATCCCAATTGCCCGCATTTGGCCCATATCCCTCTATACCTATCGCACCCATGTAAGTATCTAAATGCCTCTACTACCACCTCTGGCAGCTTGTTCCAGACACTCACCACGCTCTGTGTGAAAAAATTGCCTCTCTGGACACTTTTGTATCTCTCACCTTAAACCTATGCTCTCTAGTTTTACACTCCCCTATCTTTGGGAAAAGATACTGACTGTCTAGCTGATCTGTGCCTCTCATTATTTTAAGATCACCCCTCAGTCTCCTACGCTCCAGAGAAAAAAGTCCCAGTCTATCCAACCTCTCCTGATAACTCAAAACCATCAAGTCCCAGTAGCATCCTGGTCAATCTTTTCTACACTCTGTCTAGTTTAATAATATCCTTTCTATAATAGGGTGACCAGAACTGTACACAGTATTCCAAGTGTGGCCTTACCAATGTCTTGTACAACTTCAACAAGACATCCCAACTCCTGTATTCAATGTTCTGACCAATGAAACCAAGCATGCCGAATGCCTTCTTCTCCACTCTGTCCACCTGTGACTCCACTTTCAAGGAGCTATGAACATGTACCCCTAGATCTCTTTGTTCTGTAACTCTCCCCAGTGCCCTACCATTAACTGAGTAAGTCCTGTCCTGGTTCGGTCTACCAACATGCATCACCTCACATTTATCTAAATTAAACTCCATCTGCCATTCGTCAGCTCACTGGCCCAGTGTATAATTCTTTTCCTTTTCTCCAAAACTCCTCACTGCTGCCCAGACGTTAAAGCTGTATCATTGCTGCTTGGGTGTGTGAGGTGGGTGGGTGGGATTGAGGGATACAGGGAAAGGGGGAGTGGGTGGGATTGAGGGATACGGTGAGAGGATGGGTGGGTGGGTGGGTTTGAAAGAAATGGGGAGTGGGTGGGTGGGTGGGATTGAGGGATGAAGATTACGATGGGTAGGTCTGGAAAGATTTGGATGAGTTTCACTGATTGTAAAGATTATTCTGTAATAAAACGCCAGGTGAATGGAAAGTGGTGCAGGGCCGTTGCTGAGAGGGGATTGTGTAAAGATGCAGCCCTGGCAGGAAAGAACATAAGAACATAAGAAATAGGAGCAGGAGTAGGCCATCTAGCCCTTCGAGCCTGCCCCGCCATTCAATAAAATCATGGCTGATCTGTCGTGGCTCAGTTCCACTTTCCCGCCCTCTCCCCATAACCCTTAATCCCCTCTCTTATCAAAAACCCATCAACCCGCGTCTTAAAAATATTTAGCGAGGCAGCCTCCACCACTTCAACGGGCAGAGAATTCCAGAGATTCACCACCCTTTGAGTGAAGAAGTTCCTCCTCAACTCCGTTCTAAACCACCCCCCCTTTATCTTGAGGCTGTGCCCCCTAGTCCTACTGTCTTTTTTGAGCGGGAAGAGTCTCTCCACCTCTATCCTATCCATCCCATTCATCATCTTATATGTCTCAATGAGATCTCCCCTCATTCTTCTAAACTCTAACGAGTACAAGCCTAGTTTATTCAGCCTCTCCTCATAGCTCAACCCCCTCAACTCCGGCATCAGCCTAGTAAACCTCCTCTGCACTCCCTCCAAGGCCAAAATATCCTTGCGTAAGTACGGCGCCCAAAACTGCACACAGTACTCCAGCTGCAGCCTCACCAATGTCCTATACAGTCGCAGCAAGACCTCCCTACTTTTATATTCAATCCCCCTCGCTATGAAGGCCAGCATCCCAAGCTGGATTTTTGCGACTCATGCACAAGGACCCCAAGGTCCCTCTGCACCGTCGCCTGCTGCAGTTTTTCGCCACGTAAGTAATAATCCTTCCTACCATTATTCCTACCAAAGTGGACCACCTCGCACTTGCCAACATTAAATTCCATTTGCCATTTCCTGGCCCATTCGCCCAGCCTATCTAGATCCTTCTGTAGACTCTCCACACCCTCCGCACAATTTGCCTTTCCACCAATCTTGGTGTCATCAGCAAATTTCGACACCCTACACTCGGTTCCCTCCTCCAGATCATCTATATAAATGGTAAATAGCTGAGGCCCCAGCACCGACCCCTGAGGCACTCCACTAGTCACCATCCGCCAATCCGAATGGCACCCATTGACCCCCACTCTCTGTCTCCTATTTGACAACCAATCCTCTATCCACGCTAACACCCTACCCCCAACTCCATGTCCCTCGACCTTCTGCAATAACCTCTTGTGAGGTACTTTGTCAAACGCCTTCTGAAAATCAAGAAAGACCACATCCACCGGCTCTCCTCTATCCACCGCCCTAGACACATCCTCATAGAACTCCAGTAAATGTGTCAGACACGACTTCCCCTTAACGAAACCGTGCTGCATCTGCTCTATCAAGCAATTCCTATTATCTCAGCCTCGTGAATACGGAAGGAGAGGAGTTAAAGCACAAAGCTCACTTCAGCATGCTCTGTAACTTAGAGGGAGAATTGGATGTTTGAGTATATGCTGTGTGTATGTGGGGTCATGGTGCAGTGTACAGTCTGAGCCCACTGACTACAGCGACTGTGTTCCGTACAGTCAGACAGGAAGCAAACCGCTGAGAATTTCAAATCAGTTTCAAATGTCAAGTCCGTTCCGAGTGGTAATGAAATGTCCTTTAGTTTCATCGAATTTTACATTAAATTGGCAATTTCACTCAGAAATGCCACAGATTGGTTGATCTGAGAAATAGAAACAAATCAAATTGAGCAACACTTCGTACTCCCCAGAGGCTGAAACAAATTGATCAGAGAGTGTAGAGGGAGCTTTACTCTGTATCTAACCCCGTGCTGTACCTGTCCTGGGAGTGTTTGATGGGGGGACAGTGTAGAGGGAGCTTTACTGTGTATCTAACCCCGTGCTGTACCTGTCCTGGGAGTGTTTGATGGGGACAGTGTAGAGGGAGCTTTACTCTGTATCTAACCCCATGCTGTACCTGTCCTGGGAGTGTTTGATGGGGGCGACAGTGTAGAGGGAGCTTTACTCTGTATCTAACCCCATGCTGTACCTGTCCTGGGAGTGTTTGATGGGGGCGACAGTGTAGAGGAAGCTTTACTCTGTATCTAACCCCGTGCTGTGCCTATCCTGGGAGTGTTTGATGGGGGGACAGTGTAGAGGGAGCTTTACTCTGTATCTAACCCCGTGCTGTACCTGTCCTGGGAGTGTTTGATGGGGACAGTGTAGAGGGAGCTTTACTCTGTATCTAACCCCGTGCTGTACCTGTCCTGGGAGTGTTTGATGGGGACAGTGTAGAGGGAGCTTTACTCTGTATCTAACCCTGTGCTGTACCTGTCCTGGGAGTGTTTGATGGGGACAGTGTAGAGGGAGCTTTACTCTGTATCTAACCCAGTGCTGTACCTGTCCTGGGAGTGTTTGATGGGGGGACAGTGTAGAGGGAGCTTTACTCTGTATCTAACCCCGTGCTGTACCTATCCTGGGAGTGTTTGATGGGGACAGTGTAGAGGGAGCTTTACTCTGTATCTAACCCCGTGCTGTACCTATCCTGGGAGTGTTTGATGGGGGGACAGTGTAGAGGGAGCTTTACTCTGTATCTAACCCCGTGCTGTACCTGTCCTGGGAGTGTTTGATGGGGGACAGTGTAGAGGGATCTTTACTCTGTATCTAACCCCGTGCTGTACCTGTCCTGGGAGTGTTTGATGGGGACAGTGTAGGGGCGGTTGCAGTTTTATCTGTGCTTTATTTGATATCAGTAATTTTTGGATTATTTTGGTGCATCAACAGTCATCTATTTTCCTATGGACCTGGGTTCAATTCCCAGCTTGGGTCAGTGTCTGTGTGGAGTTTGCACACTCTCCCCGTGTTTGCGTGGGTTTCCTCCGGGTGTTCTGGTTTCCTCCCACACTCTGAAGATTGGGGGGATTGGCCATGCTAAATTCCCCCTTAGTGTTAGGGGGATTGGCAGGGTAATATGTGGGGTTATGGGGAGAGGGCCTGGGTGCGATTGTGGTCGGTGCAGACTCGATGGGCTGAATGGCCTCCTTCTGCAATGCAAGATTTCTATGATTATCTGTGATAAAAAAATTGTCCCAATAAATGAGCAGGTGAAGTCCTGGAGTTGTTTTGACCTGGGTAAGTAAAATCCTCTCAACAACACACCACTCAGCACACAATTCATCTTGTGCAGATAGCAACTTTGATTCAAATCAAATACAAGTGATAAAAGCAATTTTATTTGAATCTGATATTTGATATCTGACTTGTGGTTTAATCAGATATTTCAGTGTTAACTTGCTGAGCCCAGGGCAGAGGTGAATTCATTGGGAACATTACTCTGAACTCTGCTGTCACCCTCTGCAACTCAATCTCAGTTCAACTCTTCCACCACTGATTCAAGGTGTTTACTCGAGATGTTCAAAATTGGAAAGGGTTTTGAGAAGGTAGATAGACAGATGCAGTTTCCAGAGGGGAGACAATCCCGGGTAATGGGAACATCCAGAGGGTGAGGTGAGTTTTTTTATAGTGAGTTGCTGTGATCTGTCGGGAGCTGATAGAATTGAATTGCAGCCTATCAGATCAAAAGGGCCAATGTTTTCAGGACGGTGGGGTAAGGACAAGGAGACATCTGACTGGTTAGATAGCTTTTTCAAAGAGCTGACACAGGCACGATGGGCCGAATGGATTGTTTCTGTGCTCTATCATTACATGATTTTCTCAGTATGATTCCGTGCCTCCTGAATACCAGGAATGGATGGTTGGATTATCCCATGGATATCTCTGAGTGAGATGGACAAGAGACAAGACCAAGGCAGCCTGAAACCCAGCTGTTATCTCCTCCCTCTCGTGACTGAGTGCAGGGGGTGACAGTGAGGTCTATTCATCCAGAAAATACAGGCACTTCCCTGAAAGGGGACAGGTGCAACACGAGGGAGGAACTGCCTGGAATCCTGCAATCAGTAACAATTGGGGGAAGCAGGCTCGTTCTCCCCCAAACACAAAGTGGGTAAGAAACAAATACTCCACAACAGAGAAGAGCAGATCCAGATTCCCAATGAAGGTTTCAGCCTGGAAGCGAGCTTGTTTGCTTTTATCTCAGTCAGTAACCCAGTGAACGGTGACGAATCTACAGGGGGCCAGAGCTGATTGGATATTCTTGGGAAACCCAGGCTCGATGGAGCAGAGGCCATGTCCTCAAGCTTCTGAGGGTTAGAATTTCAGAGAACAGTCATGGTTTTGTTGAAATACTTGACTTTCGAGCTGAGAAAGGCACGAGTGAGGGTTTCAGCAACTGACAAACGGAGACAGAGGCAGAATTGGACAATGTGATGGAGCTGGAAGTAGGCAGCCTGAGTGATGGTATGGATGTGTGATTGGTTAAGCATCACAGGGTGAAATACAACAGAAATCCATCGTCCCATTCTCATCTCCGGGTCAGTGAACTCACAACCCTGCTGTTATGCTCTCAACCATAAAGTCCACCCTGAACTTGTCTGGACAGAGAAAGTGGTCCTGGCTTCGGCTAATGACTCAGGACACTTCACTGTTGTTTGAACAGTTTATCGTGCCACCAGTAATTTAAAAACATCACTACCCTACTCCCTTCAGATTAAATCAGTAAAGCACTGTCCTTAACTTCCAAATTGTGCCCACTCTGATCATTCTGTGGACTGTGTTCCCGTGTGTGTGGATTAATGTCACATGTCACATCCCCTCTCCCTGAGGCTTATACTGCAAAATACATGACCGTGACAATAATTGCTGCAAATCTATCCTGCCCTTTGTACCTTCTCACATATTGCAAAATCTCACATCCTGGGGTTAGGTATAGCCCAGTAACATTTCCAGCTGTTACAATGGGGAGAATTCTAGATTCTCAACACCATCAGCTCTTGCTCCAGTGGGACAATGCTTTGGAATTACCACTACCAAGGAAGGTGGGGCCACATTCAGACACATAGCTTGTTAATATTATTGACAGTTCTAACAGTTCATAGCAATCCAAGGTTTGAAATAAATCCGATAAATCTTGGAAAGCACGTTTCATTGTGAATGGAGCTGATGTTAGGTTTACAAGGGTTTATTTTAGGTCCAATTTCACCATCCAGTGGCGTACGGGGAGGCAAAGTTTGACCAATCTCTGAAAATTGTCCCTTTTGGCAGCCTTGTGACAATTTTTCCTTTTGAGTTGGCTGTTTTTAAGTGAAGCATTCTTGTTGAAGTACTAGTTACAAAGCTGCAGGTTGCTGGAGCTTTATTATCTTTGTTAGGTGTGCTGCTTCTTCACCAGACTGCAATATATATTTATATCTTATTTCCTCTCAGTCTCCCCTGCCTCTCCCCTCTTGCTCAAGGTCAGTGCACCCACTTTATTTCAGTCACAAGCAGCTGCACTCTCCCCTGTCTGCTCTGAGAGCAGCCTTCAGCTGCTTATCTCAGGAGAACAGCTCTTGCAATCGAGTATAGAATGCAAATGCATGAGATTCCATCATGCTTTTAGGTTACATATTAACCCCTTCTTATTCCCTTTCATTAATGATACTCTACGAGACCTTGGAGTCCTCGTGCATCAGTCGCTGAAAGTAAGCGCACGGGTACAGCAGGCAGTAAAGAGGGCAAATGGTATATTAGCCTTCATAGTGAGAGGATTTGAGTATAGGGATAGGGATGTTTTACTGCAATTGTACAGGGTGTTGGTGAGGCCACACCTGGAGTACTGTGTGCAGTTTTGGTGTCCTTATCTGAGGAAGGATGTCCTTGCTATAGAGGGAGCACAGTGAAGGTTTACCAGGCTGATTCCTGGGATGGGGGTCTGTCACATGAGGAGAGACTGAGTCAGTTAGGATTATATTCTCTGGAGTTTAGAAGAGTGAGAGGGGATCTGATAGAAACTTATAAAATTCTAACAGGGTTAGACAGGGTAGATTCAGAAAGAATGTTCCCGATGGTGGGGTCTCCAGAACCAGGGGTCAGAGTTTGAGGATAAGGGGTAAACCTTTTGGAACTGAGGTGAGGAGAAAGTTCTTCACCCAGAGGGTGGGGAATGTGTGGAATTCACTCCCACAGAAAGTAGTTGAGGCTAAAACGCTGTCTGATTTCAAGAAGAAATTAGATATCGCTCTTGGGGCTAAAGAGATCGAGGGATACGGGGGGGATCAGGATTTGAATCTGATGATCAGCCATGATCAGAATGAATGGGAGAGCAGGCTCGAAGGGCCCAATGGCCTGCTCCTGCTTCTAGTTTCTATTCCCATCTTTCTAAACAGTATTTATCATCACATTTGTGTCCTCTCCTGTTTATCTACAAAAAAGGCTGTGGAAATCTGGATCTGTCAATTGATGAGTTCAAAGCTGAGATTTTGTTTATTGTGGGCAGGACGGGTTCAGGAGACAAGGAAATGGACTGAAGATGCAGAATAGCCACGACCTAACGGAGTGATAGAACAGGCTGGAGGGGCTGAAATATCTCCTCCTCTTCCAGTTGGTGAGATGTGATGTCTCCAATGGAGAGAGGATTGGTTAACTGACAGTAAGCAGAGACTGGGGGTAAATGGGCATTTTTCTGGTTGGTGATCAGTGACTAGTGCTATGCCTCAGGGATCAGTGTTGTGACCGCAATTGTTTACTATTTATATGATGACCAGATGTAGTGTGTCAAAATTCACAGATGACACTAAGATGAGTGGCAGAGCAAAGTGTGCAGATGGCGCTGAAAGTCCGCAATGGGATATAGATAGTTTAAGTGAGAGGGCGAGGGTCTGGCAGATGGAGAACAATGTTGGTAAATGTGAGGTCATCCATTTTGGGAGGAATAACAGCAAAATAGACTATTATTTAAATGGTAAAAAATTGCAGCATGCTGCTGTGCAGAGGGACCTGGGTGTCCTTGTGCAGGAATCTCAAGTTGGTTTGCAGGTGCAGCGGGTAATTAAAAAGGCAAATGGAATTTTGTCCTTCATTGCTAGAGGGATGGAGTTTAAAAACAGCGAGGTTACATTGCAGCTGTATAAGGTGCTGGTGAGGCCACACCTGGAGTACTGTGTACAGTTTTGGTCTCCTTACTTGAGAAAGGATAGACTGGCTCTGGAGGGGGTGCAGAGGAGATTCACTAGGTTGATTCCAGAGTTGAGAGGTTTGGATTATGAGGAGAGACTGAGTAGACTGGGGCTATACTCATTGGAATTCAGAAGAATGAGGGCAAATCTTATAAAAACATATAAGATTATGAAGGGAATAGATAAGATAGAAGCAGGGAAGTTGTTTCCACTGGCGGGTGAAACTAGAACTAGGGGGCATGGCCTGAAAATAAGGGGGAGCAGATTTAAGACTGAGTTGAGGAGGAACTTCTTCACACAAAGGGTTGTGAATCTGTGGAATTCCCTGCCCAGTTGAGGCTCCCTCATTGAATGTTTTTAAGGCAAGGATAGATAAATTTTTGATCAGTGAAGGAATTAAGGGTTATGGTGAGTGGGCGGGTAAGTGGAGCTGAGTCCATGAAGAGATCAGCCATGATCTTATTGAATGGCGGAGCAGGCTCGAGGGGCCAGATGGCCGACTCCTGCTCCTAGTTCCTATGTTCTTATGCTCAATAGTCCGGGCTGTTGGCATAAGCAGCACTAATACCAGAGGAGCTCATTTTTTGGCCAGTGCAAACAGGATGGGCTGAGTGGCCTTTTTCTCTGTATGAACTTTCTATCATTCTATGATAATGTCAGGAGTGTGATTCAATTCTCCCCACTTGCCTGGATGGTGCAGCTCCAACAACACTCAAGAAACTCAACACCATCCAGGATAAAGCAGCCGTTTGATTGCTAACCCTTCCACAAACACTCACTCCCTCCACCACCAATACAATGACAGCAGTGTGTACCATCTACAAGATACACTGCAGGAACTCACCAAGGTTCCAAGCACCTTCCAAACCTGATTTCTCTACCGTCTAGCAGGACAAGGGCAGCAGATACCTGGGATGATCACCACTGGAGAGGCTGGAGCATAGTGCTGAGCAGGTCACTGCGCAGTGCACCGATCTGTCAGTGCCGATCCGTCAGTGCCGATCCGTCAGTGTCAGTGCCGATCTGTCAGTGTCAGTGCCGATCCGTCAGCGCCGATCTGTCAGTGTCAGTGCCGATCTGTCAGTGTCAGTGCCGATCCGTCAGTGTCAGTGCCGATCCGTCAGTGTCAGCGCCGATCCGTCAGCGCCGATCCGTCAGTGTCAGTGCCGATCCGTCAGTGTCAGTGCCGATCCGTCAGTGTCAGTGCCGATCCGTCAGTGTCAGTGCCGATCCGTCAGTGTCAGTGCCGATCCGTCAGTGTCAGTGCCGATCCGTCAGTGTCAGTGCCGATCCGTCAGTGTCAGTGCCGATCTGTCAGTGTCAGTGCCGATCTGTCAGTGTCAGCGCCGATCCGTCAGCACCGATCCGTCAGTGTCAGTGCCGATCCGTCAGTGTCAGTGCCGATCTGTCAGTGTCAGCGCCGATCTGTCAGTGTCAGTGCCGATCTGTCAGTGTCAGCGCCGATCTGTCAGTGTCAGCGCCGATCTGTCAGTGTCAGCGCCGATCTGTCAGTGTCAGCGCCGATCTGTCAGTGTCAGCGCCGATCTGTCAGTGTCAGTGCCGATCCGTCAGTGTCAGTGCCGATCTGTCAGTGTCAGTGCCGATCCGTCAGTGTCAGTGCCGATCCGTCAGTGTCAGTGCCGATCTGTCAGTGTCAGTGCCGATCCGTCAGTGTCAGTGTCGATCCGTCAGTGTCAGCGCCGATCCGTCAGTGTCAGCGCCGATCTGTCAGTGTCAGTGCCGATCCGTCAGTGTCAGTGTCGATCCGTCAGTGTCAGTGTCGATCCGTCAGTGTCAGCGCCGATCTGTCAGTGTCAGCGCCGATCCGTCAGTGTCAGTGTCGATCTGTCAGTGTCAGCGCCGATCCGTCAGTGTCAGTGCCGATCCGTCAGTGTCAGTGCCGATCTGTCAGTGTCAGTGCCGATCCGTCAGTGTCAGCGCCGATCTGTCAGTGTCAGTGCCGATCTGTCAGTGTCAGTGCCGATCCGTCAGTGTCAGTGCCGATCCGTCAGTGTCAGTGCCGATCCGTCAGTGTCAGCGCCGATCTGTCAGTGTCAGTGCCGATCTGTCAGTGTCAGTGCCGATCCGTCAGTGTCAGCGCCGATCCGTCAGTGTCAGCGCCGATCCGTCAGTGTCAGCGCCGATCCGTCAGTGTCAGCGCCGATCCGTCAGTGTCAGCGCCGATCCGTCAGTGTCAGCGCCGATCCGTCAGTGTCAGCGCCGATCCGTCAGTGTCAGCGCCGATCCGTCAGTGTCAGCGCCGATCCGTCAGTGTCAGTGCCGATCCGTCAGTGTCAGTGCCGATCCGTCAGTGTCAGCGCCGATCCGTCAGTGTCAGCGCCGATCCGTCAGTGTCAGCGCCGATCCGTCAGTGTCAGCGCCGATCTGTCAGTGTCAGCGCCGATCTGTCAGTGTCAGCGCCGATCTGTCAGTGTCAGCGCCGATCTGTCAGTGCCGATCTGTCAGTGTCAGCGCCGATCTGTCAGTGTCAGTGCCGATCTGTCAGTGTCAGCGCCGATCTGTCAGTGTCAGCGCCGATCTGTCAGCGCCGATCCGTCAGTGTCAGCGCCGATCCGTCAGTGTCAGCGCCGATCTGTCAGTGCCGATCCGTCAGTGTCAGCGCCGATCCGTCAGTGTCAGCGCCGATCTGTCAGTGTCAGTGCCGATCTGTCAGTGTCAGTGCCGATCCGTCAGTGTCAGTGCCGATCCGTCAGTGTCAGTGCCGATCTGTCAGTGTCAGCGCCGATCTGTCAGTGTCAGCGCCGATCCGTCAGTGTCAGTGCCGATCCGTCAGTGTCAGTGCCGATCCGTCAGTGTCAGTGCCGATCTGTCAGTGTCAGTGCCGATCTGTCAGTGTCAGTGCCGATCCGTCAGTGTCAGTGCCGATCCGTCAGTGTCAGCGCCGATCCGTCAGTGTCAGCGCCGATCTGTCAGTGTCAGTGCCGATCCGTCAGTGTCAGTGCCGATCTGTCAGCGCCGATCTGTCAGTGTCAGTGCCGATCCGTCAGTGTCAGTGCCGATCTGTCAGCGCCGATCTGTCAGTGTCAGTGCCGATCCGTCAGTGTCAGTGCCGATCCGTCAGTGTCAGTGCCGATCCGTCAGTGTCAGTTCCGATCCGTCAGTGTCAGTGCCGATCCGTCAGTGTCAGTGCCGATCCGTCAGTGTCAGTGCCGATCTGTCAGTGTCAGCGCCGATCCGTCAGTGTCAGCGCCGATCTGTCAGTGCCGATCTGTCAGTGCCGATCTGTCAGTGCCGATCTGTCAGTGCCGATCTGTCAGTGCCGATCTGTCAGTGCCGATCTGTCAGTGCCGATCTGTCAGTGCCGATCTGTCAGTGCCGATCTGTCAGTGCCGATCTGTCAGTGCCGATCTGTCAGTGCCGATCTGTCAGTGCCGATCTGTCAGTGCCGATCTGTCAGTGCCGATCTGTCAGTGCCGATCTGTCAGTGCCGATCTGTCAGTGCCGATCTGTCAGTGCCGATCTGTCAGCGCCGATCTGTCAGTGTCAGCGCCGATCTGTCAGTGTCAGCGCCGATCCGTCAGTGTCAGCGCCGATCCGTCAGTGTCAGTGCCGATCTGTCAGTGCCGATCTGTCAGTGTCAGCGCCGATCTGTCAGTGTCAGCGCCGATCCGTCAGTGTCAGCGCCGATCTGTCAGTGTCAGCGCCGATCTGTCAGTGTCAGTGCCGATCCGTCAGTGTCAGCGCCGATCCGTCAGTGTCAGCGCCGATCCGTCAGTGTCAGTGCCGATCCGTCAGTGTCAGCGCCGATCCGTCAGTGTCAGCGCCGATCCGTCAGTGTCAGCGCCGATCCGTCAGTGTCAGTACCGATCCGTCAGTGTCAGCGCCGATCCGTCAGTGTCAGTGCCGATCTGTCAGTGCCGATCTGTCAGTGTCAGTGCCGATCCGTCAGTGTCAGCGCCGATCCGTCAGTGTCAGCGCCGATCCGTCAGTGTCAGTGCCGATCTGTCAGTGCCGATCTGTCAGTGTCAGTGCCGATCCGTCAGTGTCAGTGCCGATCTGTCAGTGCCGATCTGTCAGTGTCAGTGCCGATCCGTCAGTGTCAGTGCCGATCCGTCAGTGTCAGTGCCGATCCGTCAGTGTCGATCTGTCAGTGTCAGTGCCGATCCGTCAGTGTCAGTGCCGATCCGTCAGTGTCAGTGCCGATCCGTCAGTGTCAGCGCCGATCTGTCAGTGTCAGTACCGATCCGTCAGTGTCGATCTGTCAGTGTCAGTGCCGATCCGTCAGTGTCAGTGCCGATCCGTCAGTGTCAGTACCGATCCGTCAGTGTCAGTGCCGATCCGTCAGTGTCAGTGCCGATCTGTCAGTGTCAGTACCGATCCGTCAGTGTCAGCGCCGATCCGTCAGTGTCAGTGCCGATCTGTCAGTGCCGATCTGTCAGTGTCAGTGCCGATCCGTCAGTGTCAGCGCCGATCCGTCAGTGTCAGTGCCGATCTGTCAGTGTCAGTGCCGATCTGTCAGTGTCAGTGTCGATCTGTCAGTGTCAGTGCCGATCCGTCAGTGCCGATCTGTCAGTGTCAGTGCCGATCTGTCAGTGTCAGTGCCGATCTGTCAGTGTCAGTGCCGATCTGTCAGTGTCAGTGCCGATCCGTCAGTGTCAGTGCCGATCTGTCAGTGTCAGCGCCGATCCGTCAGTGTCAGTGCCGATCTGTCAGTGCCGATCTGTCAGTGTCAGTGCCGATCTGTCAGTGTCAGTGCCGATCTGTCAGTGTCAGTGCCGATCTGTCAGTGTCAGTGCCGATCTGTCAGTGTCAGTGCCGATCTGTCAGTGTCAGTGCCGATCTGTCAGTGTCAGTGCCGATCTGTCAGTGTCAGTGCCGATCTGTCAGTGTCAGTGCCGATCTGTCAGTGTCAGCGCCGATCTGTCAGTGTCAGTGCCGATCCGTCAGTGTCAGCGTCGATCTGTCAGTGTCAGTGCCGATCCGTCAGTGTCAGTGCCGATCTGTCAGTGTCAGCGCCGATCCGTCAGTGTCAGCGCCGATCTGTCAGTGTCAGTGCCGATCCGTCAGTGTCAGTGCCGATCTGTCAGTGTCAGTGCCGATTTGTCAGTGTCAGCGCCGATCCGTCAGTGTCAGCGCCGATCCGTCAGTGTCAGTGCCGATCTGTCAGTGTCAGCGCCGATCTGTCAGTGTCAGCGCCGATCCGTCAGTGTCAGCGCCGATCCGTCAGTGTCAGTGCCGATCTGTCAGTGTCAGTGCCGATTTGTCAGTGTCAGTGCCGATCTGTCAGTGCCGATCTGTCAGTGTCAGCGCCGATCTGTCAGTGTCAGTGCCGATCCGTCAGTGTCAGTGCCGATCTGTCAGTGCCGATCTGTCAGTGTCAGCGCCGATCTGTCAGTGTCAGCGCCGATCTGTCAGTGTCAGTGCCGATCTGTCAGTGTCAGTGCCGATCTGTCAGTGTCAGTGCCGATCTGTCAGTGTCAGTGCCGATCTGTCAGTGTCAGCGCCGATCTGTCAGTGTCAGCGCCGATCCGTCAGTGTCAGTGCCGATCTGTCAGTGTCAGCGCCGATCCGTCAGTGTCAGTGCCGATCCGTCAGTGTCAGTGCCGATCCGTCAGTGTCAGCGCCGATCCGTCAGTGTCAGTGCCGATCTGTCAGTGTCAGCGCCGATCTGTCAGTGTCAGCGCCGATCCGTCAGTGTCAGCGCCGATCCGTCAGTGTCAGCGCCGATCCGTCAGTGTCAGCGCCGATCCGTCAGTGTCAGTGCCGATCCGTCAGTGTCAGTGCCGATCTGTCAGTGTCAGCGCCGATCCGTCAGTGTCAGTGCCGATCTGTCAGTGTCAGTGCCGATCCGTCAGTGTCAGTGCCGATCTGTCAGTGTCAGCGCCGATCTGTCAGTGTCAGCGCCGATCTGTCAGTGTCAGTGCCGATCTGTCAGTGTCAGTGCCGATCTGTCAGTGTCAGCGCCGATCTGTCAGTGTCAGCGCCGATCCGTCAGTGTCAGTGCCGATCTGTCAGTGTCAGTGCCGATCTGTCAGTGTCAGTGCCGATCCGTCAGTGTCAGTGCCGATCCGTCAGTGTCAGTGCCGATCCGTCAGTGTCAGTGCCGATCCGTCAGTGTCAGTGCCGATCCGTCAGTGTCAGTGCCGATCCGTCAGTGTCAGTGCCGATCTGTCAGTGTCAGTGCCGATCCGTCAGTGTCAGCGCCGATCCGTCAGTGTCAGCGCCGATCCGTCAGTGTCAGTGCCGATCCGTCAGTGTCAGCGCCGATCCGTCAGTGTCAGTGCCGATCCGTCAGTGTCAGTGCCGATCCGTCAGTGTCAGTGCCGATCCGTCAGTGTCAGCGCCGATCTGTCAGTGTCAGCGCCGATCTGTCAGTGTCAGCGCCGATCTGTCAGTGTCAGTGCCGATCCGTCAGTGTCAGTGCCGATCCGTCAGTGTCAGTGCCGATCTGTCAGTGTCAGCGCCGATCTGTCAGTGTCAGCGCCGATCTGTCAGTGTCAGCGCCGATCTGTCAGTGTCAGTGCCGATCCGTCAGTGTCAGTGCCGATCCGTCAGTGTCAGTGCCGATCCGTCAGTGTCAGTGCCGATCTGTCAGTGTCAGCGCCGATCCGTCAGTGTCAGCGCCGATCCGTCAGTGTCAGCGCCGATCTGTCAGTGTCAGTGCCGATCTGTCAGTGTCAGCGCCGATCCGTCAGTGTCAGTGCCGATCTGTCAGTGTCAGTGCCGATCTGTCAGTGTCAGTGCCGATCTGTCAGTGCCGATCTGTCAGTGTCAGCGCCGATCCGTCAGTGTCAGTGCCGATCTGTCAGTGTCAGCGCCGATCTGTCAGTGTCAGTGCCGATCCGTCAGTGTCAGTGCCGATCCGTCAGTGTCAGTGCCGATCCGTCAGTGTCAGTGCCGATCCGTCAGTGTCAGCGCCGATCCGTCAGTGTCAGCGCCGATCTGTCAGTGTCAGTGCCGATCCGTCAGTGTCAGTGCCGATCCGTCAGTGTCAGCGCCGATCCGTCAGTGTCAGCGCCGATCCGTCAGTGTCAGCGCCGATCCGTCAGTGTCAGCGCCGATCCGTCAGTGTCAGCGCCGATCTGTCAGTGTCAGCGCCGATCCGTCAGTGTCAGCGCCGATCCGTCAGTGTCAGCGCCGATCCGTCAGTGTCAGCGCCGATCCGTCAGTGTCAGCGCCGATCCGTCAGTGTCAGTGCCGATCCGTCAGTGTCAGCGCCGATCCGTCAGTGTCAGCGCCGATCCGTCAGTGTCAGCGCCGATCCGTCAGTGTCAGCGCCGATCCGTCAGTGTCAGTGCCGATCCGTCAGTGTCAGTGCCGATCCGTCAGTGTCAGTGCCGATCCGTCAGTGTCAATGCCGATCTGTCAGTGTCAGCGCCGATCCGTCAGTGTCAGCGCCGATCCGTCAGTGTCAGTGCCGATCCGTCAGTGTCAGCGCCGATCCGTCAGTGTCAATGCCGATCTGTCAGTGTCAGCGCCGATCCGTCAGTGTCAGCGCCGATCCGTCAGTGTCAGTGCCGATCTGTCAGTGTCAGTGCCGATCCTTCAGTGTCAGTGCCGATCTGTCAGTGTCAGCGCCGATCCGTCAGTGTCAGTGCCGATCTGTCAGTGTCAGCGCCGATCCGTCAGTGTCAATGCCGATCTGTCAGTGTCAGCGCCGATCCGTCAGTGTCAGCGCCGATCCGTCAGTGTCAGTGCCGATCTGTCAGTGTCAGTGCCGATCCGTCAGTGTCAGTGCCGATCTGTCAGTGTCAGTGCCGATCCGTCAGTGTCAGTGCCGATCTGTCAGTGTCAGCGCCGATCCGTCAGTGTCAGTGCCGATCCGTCAGCACCGATCCGTCAGTGTCAGTGCCGATCTGTCAGTGTCAGTGCCGATCCGTCAGTGTCAGCGCCGATCCGTCAGCACCGATCTGTCAGTGTCAGTGCCGATCCGTCAGTGTCAGTGCCGATCCGTCAGTGTCAGCGCCGATCTGTCAGTGTCAGCGCCGATCTGTCAGTGTCAGCGCCGATCCGTCAGTGTCAGCGCCGATCTGTCAGTGTCAGCGCCGATCTGTCAGTGTCAGTGCCGATCTGTCAGTGTCAGTGCCGATCCGTCAGTGTCAGTGCCGATCCGTCAGTGTCAGCGCCGATCTGTCAGTGTCAGTGCCGATCCGTCAGTGTCAGCGCCGATCTGTCAGTGTCAGTGCCGATCTGTCAGTGTCAGCACCGATCCGTCAGTGTCAGTGCCGATCTGTCAGTGTCAGTGCCGATCCGTCAGTGTCAGTGTCGATCTGTCAGTGTCAGCGCCGATCTGTCAGTGTCAGTGCCGATCCGTCAGTGTCAGCGCCGATCCGTCAGTGTCAGTGCCGATCCGTCAGTGTCAGTGCCGATCCGTCAGTGTCAGTGCCGATCTGTCAGTGTCAGTGCCGATCTGTCAGTGTCAGTGCCGATCTGTCAGTGTCAGTGCCGATCTGTCAGTGCCGATCTGTCAGTGTCAGTGCCGATCTGTCAGTGCCGATCCGTCAGTGTCAGTGCCGATCCGTCAGTGTCAGTGCCGATCTGTCAGTGTCAGTGCCGATCTGTCAGTGCCGATCTGTCAGTGTCAGTGCCGATCTGTCAGTGCCGATCCGTCAGTGTCAGTGCCGATCCGTCAGTGTCAGTGCCGATCTGTCAGTGCCGATCTGTCAGTGTCAGTGCCGATCTGTCAGTGCCGATCCGTCAGTGTCAGTGCCGATCCGTCAGTGTCAGTGCCGATCCGTCAGTGTCAGTGCCGATCTGTCAGTGTCAGTGCCGATCTGTCAGTGCCGATCTGTCAGTGTCAGTGCCGATCTGTCAGTGCCGATCCGTCAGTGTCAGTGCCGATCCGTCAGTGTCAGCGCCGATCCGTCAGTGTCAGCGCCGATCCGTCAGTGTCAGTGCCGATCCGTCAGTGTCAGTGCCGATCCGTCAGTGTCAGCGCCGATCCGTCAGTGTCAGCGCCGATCTGTCAGTGTCAGTGCCGATCTGTCAGTGTCAGTGCCGATCCGTCAGTGTCAGTGCCGATCCGTCAGTGTCAGTGCCGATCCGTCAGTGTCAGCGCCGATCCGTCAGTGTCAGCGCCGATCCGTCAGTGTCAGCGCCGATCCGTCAGTGTCAGTGCCGATCCGTCAGTGTCAGCGCCGATCCGTCAGTGTCAGCGCCGATCTGTCAGTGTCAGTGCCGATCCGTCAGTGTCAGCGCCGATCTGTCAGTGTCAGTGCCGATCTGTCAGTGTCAGCGCCGATCCGTCAGTGTCAGTGCCGATCTGTCAGTGTCAGTGCCGATCCGTCAGTGTCAGTGCCGATCTGTCAGTGTCAGTGCCGATCTGTCAGTGTCAGCGCCGATCCGTCAGTGTCAGTGCCGATCTGTCAGTGTCAGTGCCGATCTGTCAGTGTCAGTGCCGATCTGTCAGTGTCAGTGCCGATCTGTCAGTGTCAGTGCCGATCTGTCAGTGTCAGTGCCGATCTGTCAGTGTCAGTGCCGATCTGTCAGTGTCAGTGCCGATCCGTCAGCGCCGATCCGTCAGCGCCGATGCGTCAGTGCCGAGATCGGTGTATGAGCAGTAGCCCCACATTGCCAGTCTCCTGATCACGAGCCAGCCCCACCACCACCACAATGCTCTCCCTCCCACCACCCACCCCCGATCGCTGGCCTCCCAGACGTCTCCGGGCCGGGCCCGACTCAGTGTCAGTGCCGATCCGTCAGTGTCAGTGCCGATCTGTCAGTGTCAGTGCCGATCCGTCAGTGTCAGCGCCGATCCGTCAGTGTCAGCGCCGATCCGTCAGTGTCAGTGCCGATCCGTCAGTGTCAGTGCCGATCTGTCAGTGTCAGCGCCGATCCGTCAGTGTCAGTGCCGATCTGTCAGTGTCAGTGCCGATCCGTCAGTGTCAGTGCCGATCTGTCAGTGTCAGCGCCGATCTCTCAGTGTCAGCGCCGATCCGTCAGTGTCAGTGCCGATCTGTCAGTGTCAGTGCCGATCTGTCAGTGCCGATCTCTCAGTGTCAGCGCCGATCTGTCAGTGTCAGTGCCGATCTGTCAGTGTCAGTGCCGATCTGTCAGTGTCAGCGCCGATCTGTCAGTGTCAGCGCCGATCCGTCAGTGTCAGTGCCGATCTGTCAGTGTCAGTGCCGATCTGTCAGTGTCAGTGCCGATCTGTCAGTGTCAGCGCCGATCTGTCAGTGTCAGTGCCGATCCGTCAGTGTCAGTGCCGATCTGTCAGTGTCAGCGCCGATCCGTCAGTGTCAGCGCCGATCCGTCAGTGTCAGTGCCGATCCGTCAGTGTCAGCGCCGATCCGTCAGTGTCAGCGCCGATCCGTCAGTGTCAGCGCCGATCCGTCAGTGTCAGCGCCGATCCGTCAGTGTCAGCGCCGATCCGTCAGTGTCAGCGCCGATCTGTCAGTGTCAGCGCCGATCCGTCAGTGTCAGCGCCGATCCGTCAGTGTCAGTGCCGATCCGTCAGTGTCAGTGCCGATCCGTCAGTGTCAGTGCCGATCCGTCAGTGTCAGTGCCGATCCGTCAGTGTCAGTGCCGATCCGTC
This sequence comes from Carcharhinus amblyrhynchos, assembly GCF_965287045.1. Classification (NCBI taxonomy): domain Eukaryota; kingdom Metazoa; phylum Chordata; class Chondrichthyes; order Carcharhiniformes; family Carcharhinidae; genus Carcharhinus; species Carcharhinus amblyrhynchos. Next base: position 30,648 of record NW_027650319.1, on the reverse strand, counting down.
AGTGTCAGTGCCGATCTGTCAGTGTCAGTGCCGATCCGTCAGTGTCAGTGCCGATCTGTCAGTGTCAGTGCCGATCCGTCAGTGTCAGCGCCGATCCGTCAGTGTCAGCGCCGATCCGTCAGTGTCAGTGCCGATCTGTCAGTGTCAGCGCCGATCCGTCAGTGTCAGTGCCGATCCGTCAGTGTCAGTGCCGATCTGTCAGTGTCAGTGCCGATCTGTCAGTGTCAGTGCCGATCTGTCAGTGTCAGCGCCGATCTGTCAGTGTCAGCGCCGATCTGTCAGTGTCAGTGCCGATCCGTCAGTGTCAGTGCCGATCCGTCAGTGTCAGTGCCGATCTGTCAGTGTCAGCGCCGATCTGTCAGTGTCAGCGCCGATCTGTCAGTGTCAGCGCCGATCTGTCAGTGTCAGTGCCGATCCGTCAGTGTCAGTGCCGATCCGTCAGTGTCAGTGCCGATCCGTCAGTGTCAGTGCCGATCTGTCAGTGTCAGCGCCGATCTGTCAGTGTCAGTGCCGATCTGTCAGTGTCAGCGCCGATCCGTCAGTGTCAGTGCCGATCTGTCAGTGTCAGTGCCGATCTGTCAGTGTCAGTGCCGATCTGTCAGTGCCGATCTGTCAGTGTCAGCGCCGATCCGTCAGTGTCAGCGCCGATCCGTCAGTGTCAGCGCCGATCTGTCAGTGTCAGTGCCGATCCGTCAGTGTCAGTGCCGATCCGTCAGTGTCAGTGCCGATCCGTCAGTGTCAGTGCCGATCCGTCAGTGTCAGCGCCGATCCGTCAGTGTCAGCGCCGATCTGTCAGTGTCAGTGCCGATCCGTCAGTGTCAGCGCCGATCCGTCAGTGTCAGCGCCGATCCGTCAGTGTCAGTGCCGATCCGTCAGTGTCAGCGCCGATCCGTCAGTGTCAGCGCCGATCCGTCAGTGTCAGCGCCGATCCGTCAGTGTCAGCGCCGATCCGTCAGTGTCAGCGCCGATCCGTCAGTGTCAGCGCCGATCCGTCAGTGTCAGTGCCGATCTGTCAGTGTCAGCGCCGATCCGTCAGTGTCAGCGCCGATCCGTCAGTGTCAGTGCCGATCCGTCAGTGTCAGTGCCGATCCGTCAGTGTCAATGCCGATCTGTCAGTGTCAGCGCCGATCCGTCAGTGTCAGCGCCGATCCGTCAGTGTCAGCGCCGATCCGTCAGCACCGATCCGTCAGTGTCAGTGCCGATCTGTCAGTGTCAGTGCCGATCCGTCAGTGTCAGCGCCGATCCGTCAGCACCGATCCGTCAGTGTCAGTGCCGATCTGTCAGTGTCAGTGCCGATCCGTCAGTGTCAGTGCCGATCCGTCAGTGTCAGTGCCGATCCGTCAGTGTCAGCGCCGATCTGTCAGTGTCAGCGCCGATCTGTCAGTGTCAGTGCCGATCTGTCAGTGTCAGTGCCGATCCGTCAGTGTCAGCGCCGATCTGTCAGTGTCAGCGCCGATCTGTCAGTGTCAGTGCCGATCTGTCAGTGTCAGTGCCGATCCGTCAGTGTCAGTGCCGATCCGTCAGTGTCAGCGCCGATCTGTCAGTGTCAGTGCCGATCTGTCAGTGTCAGTGCCGATCCGTCAGTGTCAGCGCCGATCTGTCAGTGTCAGCGCCGATCTGTCAGTGTCAGCGCCGATCCGTCAGTGTCAGCGCCGATCTGTCAGTGTCAGTGCCGATCTGTCAGTGTCAGCACCGATCCGTCAGTGTCAGTGCCGATCTGTCAGTGTCAGTGCCGATCCGTCAGTGTCAGTGTCGATCTGTCAGTGTCAGCGCCGATCTGTCAGTGTCAGTGCCGATCCGTCAGTGTCAGCGCCGATCTGTCAGTGTCAGTGCCGATCCGTCAGTGTCAGTGCCGATCCGTCAGTGTCAGTGCCGATCTGTCAGTGTCAGTGCCGATCTGTCAGTGTCAGTGCCGATCTGTCAGTGTCAGTGCCGATCTGTCAGTGCCGATCTGTCAGTGTCAGTGCCGATCTGTCAGTGCCGATCCGTCAGTGTCAGTGCCGATCCGTCAGTGTCAGTGCCGATCTGTCAGTGTCAGTGCCGATCTGTCAGTGCCGATCTGTCAGTGTCAGTGCCGATCTGTCAGTGCCGATCCGTCAGTGTCAGTGCCGATCCGTCAGTGTCAGTGCCGATCTGTCAGTGCCGATCTGTCAGTGTCAGTGCCGATCTGTCAGTGCCGATCCGTCAGTGTCAGTGCCGATCCGTCAGTGTCAGTGCCGATCCGTCAGTGTCAGTGCCGATCTGTCAGTGTCAGTGCCGATCTGTCAGTGCCGATCTGTCAGTGTCAGTGCCGATCTGTCAGTGCCGATCCGTCAGTGTCAGTGCCGATCCGTCAGTGTCAGCGCCGATCCGTCAGTGTCAGCGCCGATCCGTCAGTGTCAGTGCCGATCCGTCAGTGTCAGTGCCGATCCGTCAGTGTCAGCGCCGATCCGTCAGTGTCAGCGCCGATCTGTCAGTGTCAGTGCCGATCCGTCAGTGTCAGTGCCGATCCGTCAGTGTCAGTGCCGATCTGTCAGTGTCAGCGCCGATCCGTCAGTGTCAGCGCCGATCCGTCAGTGTCAGCGCCGATCCGTCAGTGTCAGTGCCGATCCGTCAGTGTCAGCGCCGATCCGTCAGTGTCAGCGCCGATCTGTCAGTGTCAGTGCCGATCCGTCAGTGTCAGCGCCGATCTGTCAGTGTCAGTGCCGATCTGTCAGTGTCAGCGCCGATCCGTCAGTGTCAGTGCCGATCTGTCAGTGTCAGTGCCGATCCGTCAGTGTCAGTGCCGATCTGTCAGTGTCAGTGCCGATCTGTCAGTGTCAGCGCCGATCCGTCAGTGTCAGTGCCGATCTGTCAGTGTCAGTGCCGATCTGTCAGTGTCAGTGCCGATCTGTCAGTGTCAGTGCCGATCTGTCAGTGTCAGTGCCGATCTGTCAGTGTCAGTGCCGATCCGTCAGCGCCGATCCGTCAGCGCCGATGCGTCAGTGCCGAGATCGGTGTATGAGCAGTAGCCCCACATTGCCAGTCTCCTGATCACGAGCCAGCCCCACCACCACCACAATGCTCTCCCTCCCACCACCCACCCCCGATCGCTGGCCTCCCAGACGTCTCCGGGCCGGGCCCGACTCCCTCCACCCCCCTGCCCCCCCTCACCCAGTCCACCTCAATCTCTCCCCCCCTCACCCCCTGTGATCCAAATCTCCCGATTCCTCCGGATCAGCAGCTCAGATGCCATCTCCCCCCAGAGCCCCACCTCCATGGCATTGTCCAATGCCCAGTGAGTAGTGCCAAGGTGCCCCCGGGCATTGCCACTTTGCCCCTTGGGCAGTGTCGGGGCACCACCCCCATACCCCTGAGCTCCACGTCACTACAACAGGACCAGCCTGCCACTGTGGAGCTGTGGTAAAGCCGGGCACACTAATAAGATGATAATTTGATTTTAAATATTGAAAGCAGCTCCAAGCTGCTGGAGTGTCTCTGCGAGCTGGCAGAATCACCCCCTCTGTGTCAGAGAGGAGATTTAGCTGGCGCTTGGTTTTGTAAATAGTTCAATGTTTTTGAACAGAAGACCCTCACTCCCAGCACCATTTATTTCAAAGTAAGTGGCCAATGAATCCTGAGGTACAGCCACAATAACAGAGTTCCCATTCTGCCTTTAGTATCACACATACTCACACTCAAACACACACTCACTCACACACTCGCACTCGCACACTCAGTCACACACTCTCTCACTCATTCACACTCATACACTCACACTCACTCACAGACACACTCTCACTGACACGCATTCACATGCACACAGACACATGCACATACATATACTCATACACACAGATGCACACAGACACACACAGACACGCACACTCACACACACTCTCACACACACAGACACACACACACACACACACACACACACACACACACACACAGCTCTGACAAATGGTCATCCAGACTTGGAAACGTTGGCCTCACTCACCTGACAAAGGGGCAAACCCCGAAAGCTAGTGGCTTTTGCTACCAAATAAACCTGTTGGACTTTAACCTGGTGGTGTGAGACTTCTTACTGTGTTTACCCCAGTCCAACACCAGCATCTCCACATCATGGCACTGATTCTCTCTCCACAGACACAGTCAGAGCTGCTGAGAATCTCCAGCATTTCCTGCTGTTTCCTGTTCCAGCACTGGCAGTATTTCCCTTTACTATCGGCTGTGTGATTTGTGCTGGGGTGTGACTGAGTGTCAGAGTGGGTCACTGTTCCCCAGTGCTGCTTCACACTGCATTGGAGAGAGTGCAGAGCTCATTCACCAGAGTGGATGCGCAGCCTGTGTTGTATGGACAGGCTGGAGAATCATAGAATTCTTCAATCCCTTCAGTGCAGAAGAGGCCATTCGGCCCATCGAGTCTACACTGACCACAATCCCACCCAGGCCCTTTCCACCTAGCCCCCATTTATTTACCCCACTAATGCCCTGACACTAAGGGGCAGTTTTAGTATGGCCAATCCACCTAACCTGTACATGTTATAAGGCCAAGGATGTGCAGGTTAGGTTGATTGAAGATGCTAAAAATTGCCCCTTAGAGTCTTAATATGCGTAGAGATTAGCGGAAATTATGTGGGAATATGGGAGTAAGATCTGGGTCAGATTGTGGTCAATGCAGACTCGATGGGCCAAATGGCCTCTTTATGTACTGTAGGGTTTCTATGATGTGTGGACTGTGGGAGGAAACTGGAGCACCCAGAGGAAACCCACGCAGATACAGGGAGAATGTGCAGACTCCACACAGACAGTGACCCAAGCTGGGAATTGAACCCAGATCCCTGGCGCTGTGAGGCAGCAGTGCTAACCACTGTGCCACCGTGCTGGGACTATTCTCCTTGGGGGAGAGATCATTGAGTGTTGATGGAGGTATTCAAAATCAGGAGGGATTTGGACCAAATAGATCAGGAAAAATTGTTCCCATTTGTGGAAGGATTGAGAATCAGTGGGCATGGGGTTCAGGTGATTGGTGAAAAGTGATGGCAACACCAGGACAGAGTGCCGAGGGGACAGAAATGTCTCCCTGAGGGAGGGTCTGTCAGAGGGTCAGTGCTGAGGGAGTGCCGCACTTGAGTGCCCCAGGGGTCGGTGCTGGGCCCTCAGCTATTTACCATTTATATAGATGATCTGGAGGAGGGAACCGAGTGTATGGTGTCGAAATTTGCTGATGACACCAAAATTGGTGGAACGGCAAATTGTGCGGAGGGTGTGGAGAGTCTGCAGAAGGATCTAGATAGGCTGGGCGAATGGGCCAGGAAATGGCAAATGGAATTTAATGTTGGCAAGTGTGAGGTGGTCCACTTTGGTAGGAATAATGGTAGGAAGGATTATTACTTACGTGGTGAAAAACTGCAGCAGGCGACGGTGCAGAGGGACCTCGGGGTCCTTGTGCATGAGTCGCAAAAACCCAGCTTGCAGGTGCAGCAGGTGGTCAGGAAGGCGAATGGGATGCTGGCCTTCATAGCGAGGGGGATTGAATATAAAAGTAGGGAGGTCTTGCTGCAGCTGTATAGGGCATTGGTGAGGCCGCAGCTGGAGTACTGTGTGCAGTTTTGGGCGCCGCACCTGCGCAAGGATATTTTGGCCTTGAAGGGAGTGCAGAGGAGGTTTATAAGAACATAAGAACATAAGAAATAGGAGCAGGAGTAGGCCATCTAGCCCTTCGAGCCTGCCCCGCCATTCAATAAGATCATGGCTGATCTGTTGTGGCTCAGTTCCACTTTCCCGCCCTCTCCCCATAACCCTTAATCCCCTCTCTTATCAAGAACCCATCAACCCACTTCTTAAAAATATTTAGCGAGGCAGCCTCCACCACTTCAACGGGCAGAGAATTCCAGAGATTCACCACCCTTTGAGTGAAGAAGTTCCTCCTCAACTCCGTTCGAAACCGCCTCCCCTTTATCTTGAGGCTGTGCCCCCTAGTCCTACTGTCTTTTTTGAGCGGGAAGAGTCTCTCCACCTCTATCCTATCCATCCCATTCATCATCTTATACGTCTCAATGAGATCTCCCCTCATTCTTCTAAACTCTAACGAGTACAAGCCTAGTTTATTCAGCCTCTCCTCATAGCTCAACCCCCTCAACTCCGGTATCAGCCTAGTAAACCTCCTCTGCACTCCTCTGCACTTACTAGGCTGATGCCGGAGTTGAGGGGGTTGAGCTATGAGGAGAGGCTGAATAAACTGGGCTTGTACTCGTTAGAGTTTAGAAGAATGAGGGGAGATCTCATTGAGACGTATAAGATGATGAATGGGATGGATAGGATAGAGGTGGAGAGACTCTTCCCACTCAGAAAGGACAGGAGGACTAGGGGGCACAGCCTCAAGATAAAGGGGGGGCGGTTTCGAACGGAGTTGAGGAGGAACTTCTTCACTCAAAGGGTGGTGAATCTCTGGAATTCTCTGCCCGTTGAAGTGGTGGAGGCTGCCTCGCTAAATATTTTTAAGAAGCGGGTTGATGGGTTTTTGATAAGAGAGGGGATTAAGGGTTATGGGGAGAGGGCGGGAATGCGGAACTGAGACACGACAGATCAGCCATGATCTTGTTGAATGGTGGGGCAGGCTCGAAGGGCTAGATGGCCTACTCCTGCTCCTATTTCTTATGTTCTTATGTCAGTGCTGAGGGAGTGCCGCACTGTCAGAGGGTCAGTGCTGAGGGAGCGCTGCACTGTCAGAGGGTCAGTGCTGCGGGAGTGCCACACTGTCGGAGGGTCAGTGCTGAGGGAGCGCTGCACTGTCAGAGGGTCAGTGCTGCGGGAGTGCCACACTGTCGGAGGGTCAGTGCTGAGGGAGTGCCGCACTGTCGGAGGGTCAGTGCTGAGGGAGTGCCGCACTGTCAGAGGGTCAGTGCTGAGGGAGCGCCGCACTGTCGGAGGGTCAGTGCTGAGGGAGTGCCGCACTGTCAGAGGGTCAGTGCTGAGGGAGTGCCGCACTGTCAGAGGGTCAGTGCTGAGGGAGTGCCGCACTGTCGGAGGGTCAGTGCTGAGGGAGTGCCGCACTGTCAGAGGGTCAGTGCTGAGGGAGTGTGTATAGATCCTGTGTATGGATTGTTTGTTGATTGGGATGGGTTTTGTTTCATTCCAGACCTGAGGCAGTCAAGTGGAAGAAGGATGGTGCCGAGTTGCCGGACCCGGACAGGATGGTGGTGGAGGGAAATGTCCTCATCATCAGTGCCCTGAATAAAACGGACAATGGAACGTATTACTGTGAGGCAACAAACACCATGGGCCACAACAGTGCTGAGTACATCCTCTTTGTATATGGTGAGTCACCATAACCCTTCAAGCAGCACTTCTATTCCAGGTATCCATTGGACAGTATCAGAGTGTACTCTCTCATTCTGTGTATTCACTCTGATTTGCTTTTACACTATTAGATTCGATTTAGAGTTATACAGGTTTACAGCATGGAAACAGGCCCTTCAGCCCAACTTGTTCATGCCACCCAGTTTTTACTATTAAGCTAATCCCAATTGCCCGCATTTGGCCCATATCCCTCTATACACATTGTACCCATGGAACTATCTAAATGCTTTTTAAAAAACAAAATTGTGCCCGCCTCTACTACTGCCTCAGGCAGCTTGTTCCAGTCACCACTCTGTGTGAAAAAATTGCCCCTCTGGACACATTTGTATCTCTCCCCTCTCACCTTAAACCTACGCCCTCTAGTTTTAGACTCCCCTACCTTTGGGAAAAGATATTGACTATCTAGCTGATCTGTGCCCCTCATTATTTTATAGACCTCTATAAGATCACCCCTCAACCTCCTACGCTCCAGAGAAAAATGACCCAGTCTATCCAACCTCTCCTCATAACTCAATCCATCAAGTCCCGGTAGCATCCTAGTAAATCTTTTCTGCACTCTTTCTAGTTTAATAATATCCTTTCTATAATAGGGTGACCAGAACTGTACACAGTATTCCAAGTGTGGCCTTACCAATGTCTTGTACAACTTCAACAAGACATCCCGACTCCTGTATTCAATGTTCTGATCGATGAAACCAAGCATGCTGAATGCCTTCTTCACCACTCTGTCCACCTGTGACTCCACTTTCAAGGAGCTATGAACCTGTACCCCTAGATCTCTTTGTTCTGTAACTCTCCCCAGTGCCCTACCATTAACTGAGTAAGTCCTGCCCTGGTTCAATCGACCAACATGCATCACCTCACATTTGTCTAAATTAAACTCCATCTGCCATTCGTCAGCTCACTGGCCCAATTGATCAAGATCCCATTGCAATTGGAAATAACTTTCCTCACTGTTCACTATGCCACCAATCTTGGTGTCATCTGCAAACTTACTAACCATGCCCCCTATATTCTCATCCAAATCATTAATATAAATGACAAATAACAGTGGGCCCAGCACCGATCCCTGAGGCACACCGCTGGTCACAGGCCTCCACTCCCCCCCCCCCAGCCCCACTCCCCCCCCCACCACCAGCCCCACTCCCCCCCCAGCCCCACCCCCCCCCCCCCAGCCCCACTCCCCCCCCCACCAGCCCCTCTCCCCCCCCAGCCCCTCTCCCCCCCCCAGCCCCTCTCCCCCCCCCAGCCCCTCTCCCCCCCCAGCCCCTCTCCCCCCCCCAGCCCCTCTCCCCCCCCCAGCCCCTCTCCCCCCCCCAGCCCCTCTCCCCCCCCCAGCCCCTCTCCCCCCCAGCCCCTCTCCCCCCCCCAGCCCCTCTCCCCCCCCAAGCCCCTCTCCCCCCCCAAGCCCCTCTGCCCCCCCAGCCCCACTCCCCCCCAGCCCCACTCCCCTAGCCCCAGTCTGTGTGGCACCGTCCCCAGGGTTGTGTCTCTGCTGCTTTCCCACGATCCTGTTTCCAGTGGCTGTCTGTGTGAGCTGTGTTTATTGTGCCGGGGGTGTGGGGAGAGCAGCCTCTCTGAGTCTGCAGCATCGCTGTCTCCACTCCTCGCTCCTCATTCCCCTACAATTTCAATACCTTTTCCCTTGATGATGCCCCTAGTTTTATTTTTTAATGTACATATTAAAATGTGTTAGCTTTGCCTCAGTGTGAGTGTGATTACCCTGTTAGTAATCACCACAGATCCTGGTCGGGAAGCTCAGTAGAATTCAATGAATTGCCACTCCAGTCTCTGTCTGACTCTCACGGTGATTCCCATTCTGCTGCGACTGCTGAGTAACTGGAATAAATGGCACTGAATGAGGAGAGAGCATCACACAGCAATTCACTCATGTTACCTATCAACATTGTACACTATCAGCAAGATCAGCTCTCCTGTCTCTCTCCCTCTCTCCCCATTGCTAATCAGAATCCATTTAGGCTGCAGATTAACCCATCATCACCACTGCTTTCCACTGTCACATTGTCACTCACACACACTCTGACACAGCGCTCCCTTCCTGAATGGTTCACTCAGACCCATCCTCCCAGTTTCATTGACAGATAATTAATCCAATCACACACAGTGCGAAGCCACTTCTTTCCTTCCAGCCTGCTCACAGAATGAACAAGGCAGGTTATTTTAATATGACCATTTCAACAGTTCGAATTAGGAGTGAGTTGTACAGGCCTGTTCTTGCTGTGCTCCCAGAGACATTGCTGTCCAGAGCTGGACAGTGGGACAGACACAAAACAACACCCATTCCAGACTGATCATTAATACTCACCAGGCTCTTTCTTCAGCCTCTAAACATTTGTCACAGACAAGTACAGGAACTGGGGTTCCCCCTTCAACCCTCGGACCAACTCACTCCCAATGCCCGCCTGACCCTCACTGACCAGCTCACTCCCAATGCCTGCCTGACCCTCACTGACCAGCTCACTCCCAATGCCTGCCTGACCCTCACTCCCAATGCCCGCCTGACCCTCACTCCCAATGCCTGCCTGACCCTCACTGACCAGCTCACTCCCAATGCCCAGTTGAGTCGTGGCAGGGGTCACTAACTCACTCACTCTTACTCAGTACCTGTTTCTCCACTGGGGGAGAGGTCATGGTGATGGAAAATCCAAGAACAGGGCCATCTCCTCTCCTGAGCCCTGGGTACTGTGGCCAATCACAATCTCCCGACTGCCCCCCGGATGAGAGGCAATCTGAGTGTGGGCACAGCTCAGCACCTTAGAGAGGCCATTGAGAGCTTGGAAGCAATATAGAGCAGATTCACAGGAGGGGAGCAGGAACGATAGACGTCAGTTATGTGGAGAGACCCTGTCTGTGTACATCCACCCTGTCTTGTACATCCCACCTGTGAATATCCAGTCTGTCTATGTATATCTATCCTCTCTTTGTATATCCACCCTGTGTATATCCACCCTGTGTATATCCACCCTGTCTGTATATATCCATCCTGTCTTGTATATCCATCCTGTGTATATCCACCCTGTCTATGTACATCTATCCTGCCTGTGTATATCCACCCTGTTGTTAAGACCCATTTGGTTTATTAATATCCTTTAAGGAAGGAAATCTGCCACCCCTTACCTGGTCTACCACTATAATGTATATCTCTTAATGAATATCTCTAATGTGTTCCAATTAAAACCAAAATCCAATAAACAAAACCCTTTAGACAGATTTATCACTGCCCAGGCTAAAGCTCACATGATACTGGAATCCTGTTCCATGGGTTGAATGCTGATTTCAAATGATCTTGAAACCTCAGAGCAGCTTGTCATCATCAGCTCCCCAAAGCACAGATTCTTCACTGCAGAGTGGCAGCAAGCCTTTCTTTCAGCAAACTCTCAAAGCAAAACAGAAAGAGAGAGACTTTCAGCTCTGCTTCCAATACTGCCTCCAAAACCAAACTAAAAACAACCCCTGTCATCTGACCAGCCAACAGCACATTTTCTCCTTCCACCAATGACATCACCTAAGTCTATGAGCTGCAGAGATCATGATTAAAAAAACCTTTCTTAAAGGCACACTAATGTCACAGCAATAACACCTCCACAGCTAGCAGCCGGCTTCCTGGCATGGATAGATTGCATCCACTCGCCCCTCTCCCCCTGACTGGTGAGAATCACATGGGCCCCCACACACTGACTCACTGGGGTACGGGTCCCGCACACACTGACCCTCACTGGGGTACGGGTCTCACACACACTGACTCTCACTGGGGTACGGGTCCCACACACACTGACTCTCACTGGGGTACGGGTCCCCCACACACTGACTCTTACTGGGGTACGGCTCCCACACACACACTGACTCTCACTGGGGTACGGGTCCCACACACACACTGACTCTCACTGGGGTACGGGTCCCACACACACACTGACTCTCACTGGGGTACGGCTCCCCCACACACACACTGACTCTCACTGGGGTACGGGTCCCGCACACACTGACCCTCACTGGGGTACAGCTCCCACACACACTGACTCTCACTGGGGTACGGGTCCCACACACACTGACTCTCACTGGGGTACGGGTCCCACACACACTGACTCTCACTGGGGTACGGGTCCCACACACGCTGACTCTCACTGGGGTACGGGTCCCACACACACTGACTCTCACTGGGGTACGGTTCCCACACACACACTGACTCTCACTGGGGTACAGGTCCCACACACACTGACTCTCACTGGGGTACGGGTCCCACACACACTGACTCTCACTGGGGTACGGGTCCCACACACACTGACTCTCACTGGGGTACGGGTCCCACACACACTGACTCTCACTGGGGTACGGGTCCCACACACACACTGACTCTCACTGGGGTACAGGTCCCACACACACTGACTCTCACTGGGGTACGGGTCCCCCCCATACACTGCCTCCTGTTGGTGGGGTGGGGTAAATGTCATGAGGGTTGTGAATGGGGCTTCCAGCTGTGGGTTATATTTGATGCAGTGATTGTGAATGTGCCCAAGCGGGTTCGGGCTGGGAGAATCGCGATGGCATTAGCACTTGGCACAAAACCCATTCTTACACCAACACCAGACTCTCCAGAAGACCGGGATTAGTGATTGGAGCGAGTCGGCTGGGAGAATCCCGCCCCGGCTCACTCAGAGTCTGGAAAACACTTGCTGCAATGCTGAAATCTGCTGCTATTTCTCAGAGGTTTGTGATTTTTACTTGAGTGAAAGGCTGACAGCTGATTCGATCGCAGGCTGATCACACCGTTCAGTGTGATTAGAGCAAGGGAAGGAAGTTATTAATTAATCTGAGACTTTGTACTGTCACAGGAAATGGTTTTGAGTGACTTTCCCTGGCTGGAGCTGCTGGGGGTGAGCTGTTTGTGTGAGCCAGAAGACTCTGCAGCCGCTAATTCCTCCCACCGCCATCATTTACATGCAGCAATTCCACTCACTTCAACAAGATTATTCCACAAATGCTCTTTAACTCCGTGCCCCAACACACGGCGATTGCCCCTGGATGCAAATGTTCTGATCATTAACGGCACATGGTAATGAGACTAACCAAATTAGCCCAGGATAATGATTCTGACCTTTGCAAAAACATATTCCTTCCGTCAGTAAACATCATAAATAATATTACACTGACTCCGTCTCTCCCAGAGCCAAATCCCACAGCTTCTACATTACAGAACTTTCAAAACTGCCTCACAGCAAAAGCCCCAAACACAGCAGCACAGAGTGTGAAAACTAACCACTGGAACCCCAGTGAGAGTCAGTGTGTGTGGGACCCGTACCCCAGTGAGAGTCAGTGTGTGTGGGACCCGTACCCCAGTGAGAGTCAGTGTGTGTGTGGGAGCCGTACCCCAGTGAGAGTCAGTGTGTGTGTGGGACCCGTACCCCAGTGAGAGTCAGTGTGTGTGGGACCCGTACCCCAGTGAGAGTCAGTGTGTGTGGAACCCGTACCCCAGTGAGAGTCAGTGTGTGTGGAACCCGTACCCCAGTGAGAGTCAGTGTGTGTGGGAGCCGTACCCCAGTGAGAGTCAGTGTGTGTGGGAGCCATACCTCAGTGAGAGTCAGTGTGTGTGGGACCCGTACCCCAGTGAGAGTCAGTGTGTGTGGGACCCGTACCCCAGTGAGAGTCAGTGTGTGTGGGACCCGTACCCCAGTGAGAGTCAGTGTGTGTGGGACCCGTACCCCAGTGAGAGTCAGTGTGTGTGGGACCCGTACCCCAGTGAGAGTCAGTGTGTGTGGGACCCGTACCCCAGTGAGAGTCAGTGTGTGTGTGGGACCCGTACCCCAGTGAGAGTCAGTGTGTGTGGGACCCGTACCCCAGTGAGAGTCAGTGTGTGTGGGACCTGCTTTCTTGCTGTGTCAACCTCTTGTGGGTTGGTTGCCATTTACCTCCAGCCCTCCTTTGTGTCTGCCAGCTACAAAGCCTCTGAGCTTCATTCCTGTTGGCTCTGCTCCCCAGTTCAAAGGTCACTGTGGACCAGTATTGCTTGTGTCAGTGTCTCTGATCACAAACCCCAAGGGATATTGTGATTTCAGACTGGACACCAACAATATTTTCTATTTTTGTCTAAATGTTAGGAGAGGATGCTATGTTCCAGAAGTAATTTCACTTACAAATTCGAGAACTTTTATCAAAACAAGCTTTATTCTGAACAGAGTTGAAATATAACTCAAACAAAATGACAGAGTTTAACTCTGAAGGGTTTAACAATCTTTCAACAGGAAAAGAAACAACTCTAATTTCTAGCTGATCACTATTTCTGTTTCAAATAAGCAATGTTCTTCCTATGGACTTAAAACACACTTTAAATATGATTAGCTAACCCAGGCGTACTTGCTATAAATAAGTGTAGAAAGTTTTGGAGCTGCCAGGGGGATTTTGTAAAGAGAGAGAGCAGATTTCTGTCTTTAGTCAGCCCCAGCTAGCACTGCGCTCTGATCTGAAACCACAATAGCACCAACATTTGCGACAGACCCAGCTTCTCCCATTTCTTTCATTAAGAAAAGCACCAGCTGTCATTCCTTTGATTAAAAAAAACAGGGGAAATCTCCATTTATAGACAAGAACGCATTGCTGTCTCCTAAGTAAACACTACATGGCTGCAATAAGTAATTATCCTGCTCTCCCAGCATCTGAGCTGTATTTCTTTCAGACACACCGACTTCCTATTTAAAAAAACACTGAATCTTAAAGCAATCCCCATTAAAAAGATAAGTGTGATTATAAAAATAAACATAATCTGCAGGCGGTTGATGTTTCAGTTGGGGAGCAGTTCAGGAACAGTGACCACAATTCAGTAAGCTTTAAGGTACTGATGGATAAAGATAAGTGTAGTTCTCAAGTGAAGGTGTTAAATTGGGGCAAGATTAATTACAACAATATTAGGCAGGAACTGAAGAATGTAGATTGGGGGCAGATGTTTGAGGGCAAATCAACATCTGGCCTGTGGGAGGCTTTCAAGTTAAGTTGAAGGGATTCAGGATCGGCACACTCCTGTAAGGATGAAGGATAAGTATGGCAAGTTTTGAGAACCTTGGATAATGAGAGATATTGTGAGCCTAGTCAAAGAGAAAAAGGAAGCATTTGTCAAAGCCAAGAGGCTGGGAACACACGAAGCACATGTGGAATACAAGGGAAATAGGAAGAAACTTAAGCAAGGAGAATGGAAGGCTAAATGGGGTCAGGAAAAAGCATCGGTCAGCAAGGTTTTTACACACATATAAAGAGCAAGAGGGTAGCCAGGGAGAGGTTTGGCCCACTCAAGGACAAGGGAAGGAATCTGTGTGGAGCAGAGGAAATGGGCAAGGTATTAAATGAGTACTTAGCGTCAGTATTCACCAAAGAGAAGGACTTGGTGGGATGATGATTCTGGGAAAGGATGTGTAGATAGTTTGAGTCATATTGAGATCAAAAAGGAGGAGGTATTGGGGTTCTTGAGAAACATTAAGGTAGACAAGTTCCCAGGGTCTGAGGGATATACCTCAGAATACTTAGAGAGGCAAGGGAGGAAATTGCTGGGATCTTGAGAGAAATCTTTGTATCCTCATTGGCTACAGGGGAGGTCCCAGAGGATTGGAGAATAGCCAATGTTGTTCCTTTGTTTAAGAAGGGTAGCAAGAATAATCCAGGTAGTCACCAGGCCGATGAGCCTTACATCAGTGGTAGGGAAATTATGGGAGAGGATTCTTCGAGACAGGATTTATTCCCACTTGGAAGTAAGCAGGCGTTTTAGTGAGAGGCAACATGGTTTTGTGAAGGGGAGGTTGTGTCTCACTTGCTCGATCCAGTTTTGTGTGGAAGTGATGAAGATGGTTTTTGAGGGTAGGGCAGTGGATGTTGACATAGAACATAGAACACTACAGCACAAACAGGCCCTTCGGCCCACAAGTTGCGCCGATCACATCAATACCTACCAATCCATAGACCTATCTATAACCCCCAATCCCATATACTCATCCAGAAGTCTTTTAAAAGATCTCAGCAAGTTCGCCTCCACCACCACTGACGGCAGCCGATTCCACTCACTCACCACCCTCTGAGTGAAAAACTTTCCCCTCACATCTCCTCTGTACTTGCTCCCCTGCACCTTAAACCTGTGTCCTCTCGTAACGACCATTTCAGCCCTGGGAAATAGCCTCCGAGAATCCACCCTATCTATTCCTCTCAACATTTTATAAACCTCTATCAGATCGCCTCTCATCCTTCGTCTCTCCAGGGAGAAGAGTCCCAGTTCCCTCAACCTATCTTCATAAGGCATGCCTCCCAATCCAGGCAACATCCTTGTTAATCTCCTCTGCACCCTTTCAATAGCTCCCACATCCTTCCTGTAGTGAGGCGACCAGAACTGCGCACAGTACTCCAAGTGGGGTCTGACAAGGGTCCTATAAAGTTGCAGCATTACCTCCGGACTCCTAAACTCAATCCCCCATGTTGTCTACATGAACTTCAGTAAGGCCTTTGACAAGGTCCCTCATGGCAGACTGGTGCAGAAGGTGAAGTTGCATGGGATCAGAGGTGAGTTGGCAAAGTGGATACAAAACTGGCTCGGTCAAAGAAGACAGAGGGTAGCAGTGGAAGGGTGTGTTTCTGAATGGAGGGCAGTGATAAGTGGCGTTCCTCAGGGATCAGTGCTGGGACCTTTGCTGTTTGTAATATATATAAATGATTTGGAGGAAAATGTAACTGGATTGATTAGTGGATGACACAAAGATTGGTGGATTTGCGGATAGCGATGAGGACCATCAGAGGATACAGCAGGATATAGATCAGTTGGAGACTTGGGCAGAGAGATGGCAGATGGAGTTTAATCCGGACACATGTGATGTATTGCATTTTGGAAGGTCTAACACAGATAGAAAATATACAGTAAATGGCAGAACCCTTAGGAATATCGATTGGCAGAGGGATCTGGGTGTACAGGTACACAGGTCACTGAAAGTGGCAATGCAGGTGGAGAAGGTAGTGAAGAAGGCATACGGCATGCTTGCCTTCATTAGCCGGGGTATTGTGTTTAAAAATTGGCAAGTCATGTTGCAGCTTTATAGAACCTTAGTCAGGCCGCACTTGGAATATAGTGTTCAATTCTGGTCGCCACACTACCAGAAGGATGTGGAGGCTTTGGAGAGGTTACAGAAAAGATTTACCAGGATGTTGCCTGGTATGGAGGGTATTAGCTATGAGGAGAGGTTGGAGAAACTTGGTTTGTTCTCAGTGGAATGATGGAGGTTGAGGGGAGACCTGATAGAAGTCTACAAGATTATGAGAGGCATGGACAGAGTGGATAGTCAGAAGCTTTTTCCCAAGGTGGAAGAGTCAATTACTAAGGGGGGGACACTGGTTTAAGGTGGGAGGGGCAGGTTTAAAGGACATGTACGAGGCAAGGTTTTTACACAGAGACTAGTGGGTGCCTGGAACTTGTTGCCGGGGGAGGTAGTGGAAGCGGATACGATAGTGACTTCTAAGGGACGTCTTGACAAAAACGTGAATGAGATGGGAGCAGAGGGATATGGTCCCCGGAAGGGGAGGGGATTTTAGTTCAGTCGGGCAGCATGGTCGGTGCAGGCTTGGAGGGCCGAAGGGCCTGTTCCTGTGCTGTAATTTTCTTAGTTCTTTGTTAAACATGAAGTACAGCAATAGCACAATCATCATACTTCTGATCCAAGAAAATTGCAACTGATCTCTACAACTGCTGCAACCTTAAAAGATGGTACCTTCTTAAAAACAATCACAGATTTCCTGGACATATTAGAGAAATTTCAATTTTTTTTATTTGTGGGCTAGTTGGCTCGGATTTATTTCTCATTCCTAACTGCCCTTGGAGGGCAGTTGAGAGTCAACCACTTACTGTGGCTGTGAAGTCATATATAGGGCCAGACCGGGTCAGGATGGCAGGTTTCCTTCCTTAAAGTAGGTTCATGAACCTGATGGGTTTTTACAACAATCGTCAATGGCTTCATGGTTATCCGTAGATTCTTAATTCCATTTTTTTAATTGAATGTAAATTCCACCATCTGCCTTGGCAGGATTCAAAGTCAGGTCCCCAGAACATTTCTACCCTCTTTTATAGCAAGTATGCCTGGGTTAGCTAACTATATTTAAAGTGAGATGTGAGTCCATTGGAAAAAAAAGTGATAAGTTAGAAATAATAGAGCCATTGGTGGTTATTTTCCAAAATTCATTGGACTGTGGACTGGTTCCTACAAATTGGAGGGTAGCTAATGTAAACCCGCTATTCAAAAAGAGAGGTAGAGAGAAAACCGGGAACTATAGACCAGTGAGCCTAACGTCGGTACTGGGGAAGTTGCAAGAGTCCATTATCAAGGATTTCAAAACTCATTTGGAAGGCAGTGGGATCATCAGATAAAGTCAGTATGGATTTACAAAGGGGAAATCACGCTTGATGAATCTATTGGAATTCTTTGAGGATGTAATTAGTAGAGTTGACCAAGGAGAACCAGTGGATGTGGTTTATTTAGACTTTCAGACAAGGTCTCACATAATATATTACTATGTAAAGTTAAAGCACATGGGATTGCAGGTAATGTTTTGAGATGGTTAGAAAGCTAGTTAGTAAATAGGAAGCAAAGAGTTGGCATAAATGGGTCTTTTCCTGATTGGCAGTCAGTGACTAGTGGGGTTCTGCAGGGACCTGTGCTGGGACCCCAACTGTTCACATTATACATTGATGATTTGGAAGAGGGAACTGAATGTATTATCTCCAGATTTGCAGCTGATACAAAGTTGGGTGGGAGGGTGAGCTGTGAGGAGGATGTGGAGATGCTTCAGTGTGATTTCAGGCTGAGTGTGTGGGTATCTGCATGGCAGATACAGTATAATGTGGATAGATGTAAGATTATCCATTTTGATAGCAATAATAGGAAGACAGATTATTACCTGAATGGGAGTAAATTGAGAGAGGCAGACACTCAGCGAGACCTTGGAGTCCTCGTGCATCAGTCGCTGAAAGTAAGCGCACGGGTACAGCAGGCAGTAAAGAGGGCAAATGGTATGTTAGCCTTCATAGTGAGAGGATTTGAGTATAGGGATAGGGATGTTTTACTGCAATTGTACAGGGTGTTGGTGAGGCCACACCTGGAGTACTGTGTGCAGTTTTGGTGTCCTTATCTGAGGAAGGATGTCCTTGCTATAGAGGGAGCACAGTGAAGGTTTACCAGGCTGATTCCTGGGATGGGGGTCTGTCACATGAGGAGAGACTGAGTCAGTTAGGATTATATTCACTGGAGTTTAGAAGAGTGAGAGGGGATCTGATAGAAACTTATAAAATTCTAACAGGGTTAGACAGGGTAGATTCAGAAAGAATGTTCCCGATGCTGGGGTCTCCAGAACCAGGGGTCAGAGTTTGAGGATAAGGGGTAAACCTTTTGGAACTGAGGTGAGGAGAAAGTTCTTCACCCAGAGGGTGGGGAATGTGTGGAATTCACTCCCACAGAATGTAGTTGAGGCTAAAACGCTGTCTGATTTCAAGAAGAAATTGGGGGCAAAAGGGATCAAGGCATACGCAGGGAGGGGGGATCAGGATATTGAATTTGATGATCAGCCATGACCAAAATGAATGGTGGAGCAGCTCAAAGGGCCGAATGGCCTCCTCCTGCTTCTAGATTCTATGTTTCTATGTTCCTGTTAGCTGAGTTTGTGGATTACTATCTCACGGTAATACTACATGGCCATCACCTCCACATTCAAAGGTTCTCATCTCTTTCTATGTGCTACACTTATTTGTTAACTTCCTGTGTTCCTTATCACATTCCACCTGAGTTATAGCAGCTAATTTCACATCATTAAAAGGTATCCTGTTTTCCTGTTCTTTCCATCATACTGAACAACTTCACAATTCTTATCTCCCACTCAATCAGTTTCTATCTCCTTGCAGCCTCTTTGTGTCCTCCTCACAGTTTACATTCTCACGTAGTTTTGTCCTGTCAGTAAACCTGCCTGAATTACTCTCAGGTTCTTTATTAATACAGACTCGAAGTAGTTGAGATCACAGCACTGATCTACGAGTTATGACTTCATATTCTGTCCATTAACTAATCCTCTGTTAACACTAACGCATCATCTCCCACTGTGCGTTCTTGCGTATTAAGGATTCATTTGGCAGTTACCAACTGCCTTTTGGAAATCCAAGTCTGTTCTCTTGACCAGTTTCCTCGAATCTCCCCTCGCAGTTACAGTTCTCTTAAATAATTTTGTCAAACATAACTTGACCCTGATCAAGTTCTAATTTTCACAGTACATTGTTAAGTTTTATTTGATGACAGATTCCAGAGTTGTGCTGGTAATTGATATTGGGCTAACGGGCCTGTTCCCTGCTTTCTCTCTCCCTTCCTTTTTGAATAGAGATGTTTGTTTGTAAGTAAGTTATAAAAAGAACATTGTCATTGGTTATAAAGTCGTAATATTTGATTGTTTTGAAATTTCCCAGCTATTGGGTTCATTGTGTTAAAGATCCTTTACATTTGGTGGAAATTTTCTTATGTTCCTGAAGGAATATTTGGAAGTGACCCTGGCCGGTTTCCTCCCTTGTTCCGTTCTCAGTTGATCAATGTTTAAGCTGACTGCTGCGAATGAAAGGTCAGACTTTTTGTCGCTGACTGTCAACTGTCAATTAACCCCTCAATGCCCAGATTCACCAGTGAATGACAGGCTCTTGGAGCTAAGGGGGACGGGCGTGTGCTGGGAGGGATGGTGGGGTGCAGTAACGGTCACCGTGCTCTCTGTGA
Organism: Carcharhinus amblyrhynchos; assembly: GCF_965287045.1. Classification (NCBI taxonomy): domain Eukaryota; kingdom Metazoa; phylum Chordata; class Chondrichthyes; order Carcharhiniformes; family Carcharhinidae; genus Carcharhinus; species Carcharhinus amblyrhynchos. The sequence goes on along the minus strand of NW_027650319.1, from coordinate 10,549 downwards.
ACCCTGTACCTCGGTGTTAGTCAGAGCCTTCTGCAGACCCAGTTTCAAATTAGTTTCCCTAGAACACAAACGTTGAACAATATCTTTGAGACTAGGTATAACTATCCTGCTTCTGCGAGTATGTGTATATCTTTAATGTATATATTTATTGCAGGTGACACCATTGCTTCCTGTTTAAATTGAAGAATAAATTTATTGGGTCTTGCTCACATCAAGGAGCAGAGGTCAGAGATTGCAGAGATTATTCTGACAAGTTCTCATCTGTAAGTTCAGCTCTGCGCTGGGAGCAAGGCCCAGAGACAAGCCTGCAGGAATGGGGATGAACTCAGAAAGGAGACTGTAACAGGGCTTTAGACAGGAGTGAGACTTTCAAAACAACAGCAGGGTGAGCTGGATAGTCTGTCCCCAAATGATCTGAGTAATATGTCCCTGCAAACATAGCTCACATGGCCACTGCAGGTCAGGGTGCAGGGGGATGGGGGATGCAGGGGACAGGGGGTGCGGGAACGGGAGGTAAGCAGGGGGTGGTGGGTGGGAGGATGATGACTCCGTCCTGATTTTGAAGCTTGACCAGTGGGCTGACGAATGGCAGATGGAGTTTAATTTAAACAAATATGAGGTGATGCATTTTGATAGATAGAACCAGGGCAGGACTTACCCAGTTAATGGTAGGGTGTTGGGGAGAGTTACAGAACAAAGAGATCTAGGGGTACAGGTTCATAGCTCCTTGAAAGTGGAGTCCCAGGTGGACAGAGTGGTGAAGAAGGCATTCGGCATGCTTGGTTTCATTGGTCAGAACATTGAATACAGGAGTTGGGACGTCTTGTTGAAGTTGTACAAGACATTGGTGAGGCCACACTTGGAATACTGTGTACAGTTCTGGTCCCCCTATTATAGAAAGGATATTATTAAACTAGAAAGAGTTTAGCAAAGATTTATTAGGATGCTACTGGGACTTGATGGATTGAGTTATAGGGAGAGGCTGAATAGACTGGGGCTTTTTTCTCTGGAGCGTAGGAGGCTGAGGGGTGATCTTATAGAGGTCTATAAAATAATGAGGGGCACAGACAAGGTAGATGTTCAATATCTTTTCCCAAAGGTAGGGGAGTCTAAAATTAGAGGGCATAGGTTTAAGGTGAGAAGGGAGAGATACAAATGTGTCCAGAGGGGCAATTTTTTTTCACACAGAGAGTGGTGACTGGAACAAGTTGCCAGAGGTAGTAGTAGAGGTGGGTACAATTTTATCTTTTAAAAAGCATTTAGATAGTTACATGGAGGTATACAGGTATACATGGAGAGGTAGTAAATTGGATTAGACACTGGCTCAATGGAAGAAGCCAGAGAGTGGTAGTGGAGGATTTCCCTCTGAGTGGAGGCCTGTGACTAGTGATGTGCTGCAGGGATCGGTGTTGGGTCCATTACTGTTTGTCATCTATATCAATGATCTGGATGATAATGTGGTAAATTGGATCAGCAAATTTGCGGATGATACAAAGATTGGAGGTGTAGTGGACAGTGAGGAAGGTTTTCAAAGCCTACAGAGGGATTTGGACCAACTAGAAAAATGGGGTGAAAAATGGCAGATGGAGTTTAATGCAGACAAGTGTGAGGTATTGCACTTTGGAAGGACAAACCAAGGTAGAACAGACAAGGTAAATGGTAGGACACTGAAGAGTGCAGTTGAACAGAGGGATCTGGGAATATAGATACATAATTCCCTAAAAGTGGCGTCACAGGTAGATAGGGTTGTAAAGAGAGCTTTTGGAACACTGGCCTTTATAAATCAAAGTATTGAGTATCAGAGTTGGAATGTTATGGTGATGTTGTATAAGACATTGGTGAGGCTGAATTTAGAGTATTGTGTGCGGTTTTGGTCATCTAATTACAGGAAGGATATTAGTAAGGTTGAAAGAGTGCATAGAAGGTTTACAAGGATGTTGCCGGGACTTGGGAAACTGAGTTACAGAGAAAGGTTCGCTAGGTTAGGAGTTTATTCCGTGGAGCGTAGAAGAATGAGGGGAGATTTGATAGCGGTGTATAAAATTATGATGGGTATAGATAGAGTGAATGCAAGCAGGCTTTTTCCACTGAGGCTAGGGGAGGAAAAAAACCAGAGGACATGGGTTAAGGGTGAAAGGAGTAAAGTTTAAAGAGAATACTGGGGGGGCTTCTTCACACAGAGAGTGGTGGGAGTGTGGAATGAGCTGCCGGATGAAGTGGTAAATGCGGGGTCACTTTTAACATTTAAGAAAAACTTGGACAGGTTCATGGATGAGAGGGGTGTGGAGGGATATGGTTCAAGTGCAGGTCAGTGGGACTAGGCAAAAAATGGTTCAGCACAGAGAAGAAGGGCCAAAAGGCCTGTTTTTGTGCTGTAGTGCTCTGTGGTTCTATGGGTATGATGGGTATAGATGGATATGGACAAGTTGGGCCGAAGGGCCTGTTTCCATGCTGTAAACCTCTATGACTCTATGACTTGCTCTCCTGCAATCAGAGAACCATCACGGAGTTTGTATTGGGTTTGGTGACCATGCAGAGGAGGCCTGTTTCTACCCAGTGATCCTTGCCCTGGGTGCTGGGCATTAGTACAACACTCAGGAGGGATGGTCGCACTAATCCAGAGCGGTGAGCCTTGTTCAGGCTGTGCTAGCTGGCTTTTTACATAGTGCTGTGTTGTCCATAGCCTGCTGTATTCAGTCTGAGCTTTGTCTGGATTCAAGTATCTGAATCCATTACCACAGCCTGCCCCCAGCTGATCACTCTGCACCCAGCCTCCAATCAGCTTGTGTGAATTTTGTAAGACTGATCTGGCCCTCGGAGTATGAACTCAGAGCTTAAAGTTGCCGTCTTGGCTGGGGATTTCCCTGGACATTTCTTCATCGTAAGAAGTCTCACAACACCAGGTTAAAGTCCAACATTTAATAACAAAAGCCACAAGCTTTTCCTACAGCACGAACATTGAACAGTATCTTTGAGACTAGGTGTTACTATCCTGCTTCTGCAAGTATGTGTTTATCTTTAATGTACAAAAGCTAGTGGTGTTTACTACCAAATAACCCTGTTGGACTTGAACCTGATGTTGTGAGATTTCTTACTGTGTTTACCCCAGTCCAACACCAGCATCTCCACATCATTCCTTCATCACCATGAAATCCCACCTCACCCTGAAACAGATGTTTTTGCATCTCCAATATTTTTTACAAGTCATTAAATGTATTGAATGAAAATGAAACAAGGACAGGTAGATTTGTGTGGGCTTTCTCCCCCGGTGTTGCTGAGAACAATATCCCATCGACATTGATAGAGACAGCAGGACAATCCTGGAGAGTCCCCATTCTTCCTGTTATTGTGTGGGAGCTGGAAATGTTTGAGTGTTTTATTGCCTTTATTTTATATTCCGTGTTCTCTGTTAACATTGGGCAGTCTGTATACATTGGTTTACACCGTTCAGCTTCATTGCATCCGTGTATTTGGAATGGTTTTTTGCTGTGTTTTCTTTATTCATGATGCATGTTCTGTTTGATTGCTTTCGTTTTCCTTTTGCTTTTTTTGTCTCTTGCCTGTTTCAAGATTATTTTTTCTTCCCACCAACCAGATGCTCCCATCACTCCGTCTCCCACCATCAGCCCTTCCTCTCCCTCCTCTACAACAGTCACAACCCCTGTTACCATAGCAACCAGCACCACCAAACTGGCCGCAGTCTCCAGGGCCCGAGGTACAGTATCAAGCCTGCATTTCTTTATCAACTCGCTTTCAATTTAGCTCAAAGTAGTCAGTAGTTTCTGTAGTTGTTTAACTTCATTTCAACGTTGCTGATTGATCACTTACTCACCACAGGTCCTGGGGGACAATTGTAAACTAACCCCCTCCCTTCCCCTCCCTCGAGGGGGAATGAGGCAGAGTGAGTTTGTAAACTAACCTCCCTCCAGGAAGTGTGTGTGTTTTCACGTGAATACGGGCTGTGGGTTCCAGCTGGTGTGGGGGTTGGGTTGGAGGGTGGGGGTTGGGGGGACGTGAGGGACAGTCACAGGAGTTGACCCTGTGATCAGGCTCCTTCCTATCGGGGGCCAGGGGGAGAACACGCTGGGCTGTGAGTCCATCTTCCCGGATCTCAGCTCAGTCACCCCCCAACATAATTCATCCACAATCGGGTGGATGCTAAAGAACAGGAAAGTTAACCTGGGAATTGGAATGCACTCAGTCTAAGGAAGCCAGATGAAGTGAGGGAATGCTGCCATATAAAGGCATACTGTGCTAATGAGGTAAAGTTTTACAATTTAAATAAAACTGGACAAAGACCAACTAAGTAGTGAGATGAAATTGCTCAGGTCCCTGCTCCGCGAGACTCCAGGGTCACACATACTCCACTGTCCAACTTCCCCCTTCCCAGGACCTGCAGTTGAACATAAATCTTTTCTCACCAGGATTTCTATTTGACACATGAGCTTCACTGGATAGGCCCAGTGTTTACTGCCCATCCCTAATTGCCCCTTAAGAAGATGGTGGTGAGCTACCTTCTTGAACCCGTTGCAGTCCCTGAGGTGTAGGTACATCCACAGTTCTGTTAGGGAGGGAGTTTCAGGATTTTGACCCAGTGACAGTGAAGGAATGGTGACCTATTTCCATCAGGATGGTGAGTGACTTGGAGGGGAATCTCTAGGTGGTGGGGTTCCCAGGTATCTGCTGCTCTTGTCCTTCTAGATGGGGTAGTGCTGGTGGGTTGGAAGATGTCATCAAAGAGAGTCCCTGCCACGCATCTTGTGGCAGTAAGACACTGCTGTCACTGTGTGTCAGTGGTGGAGAGAGTGAAAATTGACTCAAGCAGCAGAAGCATCATTAGGAGAATTATTCTGGCCTGGAAGTTTTCAACTTCTACTGAGACAAGTGAGAGTATTCCATCACACTCCTTGTAGATGATGGACAGGCTTTGGGGAATCGGGAGGTGGGTTACTTGCTGTAGGATTCTCAGCCTCCGACCTGCCTTTGTAGCCATTGTATTTATATGGTGAGCCCAGTTCAGTTTCTGGTCATTGATGACCCAAAGTTGTTGATCGTGGGGGATTCAGCAACGGTCATGATATTGAAATGTACAGAGGTGATGGTTATTGGTGAAGAGTCTGAAGATGGTTGGGCCTGAGGGACTCCTGATGTAATGTCGTAGGAGTGAGATGATTGATCTCCAACTACCGTAACCATCTTCCTTTGTACCTGGTGTGACTCCAACCAGCAGTGTTTGCCCCCAGATACCCACTGATTCCAGTTTCACTCGGGCTCCTTGATGCCACACTGGGTCAAATGCAGCCTTGATGTTAGGGGCTGTCATTCTCACCTCACCTCTGGACTTCAGCTCTTTTATCCGTGTTTGAACCAAGGCTGGAATGAGGTCAGGAGCTGAGTGACCCCCTGGTGAAACCCAAACTGGGTGTCACTGAGCAGGTGCTGCTGGATCGCGCTGTCGATGACCCCTTCCATCACTGTACTGATGATCAAGAGTAGACTGGGCGGTAATTGGCCGGGTTGGATTTGTCCTGCTTTTTGTGTACAGGACATACCTGGGCAATTTTCCACATTGCTGGGTAGATGCCAGTGCTGTAACTGTACTGGAAAAGCTTGGCTAGGGGAGCAGCAAGTTCTGGAGCACAAGTCTTCAGTACTATGGCTGGAATATTATCAGAGCCCATTGCCTTTGCAGTATCCTGGGATCCAATCGTTTCTGGGGTGAATCGAATTGGCTGGAAACTGGTGTCTGAAATGCTGGGGACCACTGGAGGAGGCCGAGATGGATCCACTCAGTACTTCTGGCTGAAGATTGCTGCAAATATTTCAGCCTTATCTTTTGTACTGATGTGCTGGGGTCCTCCATCACTGAGGATGGGGATATTTGTGGAGCCTCCTCCCCCAGTGAGCTGTTTAATTGTCCATCACCATTCATGGCTGGATGTTCATTTCCTTTTTTCCTTCTGTATCATTTATCATTTGTCGACCTCATTGTGTTTGGTTGGAGCGAGATCTGTTGTCCAGTTTTCCAGCTGCCTGCTTGGCTGGTGTAGACATTCCCAAGCGATTATTGTGAAGAGTGGGGAAGTTGGTGTGGTTGTGGCAGTGTTCCAGTGATGGAGCTGGACAATGACTCGAGGAGGACTCAGGGGTTATTCACACCTGAAGGATGATCTCTTCTGTTCAACATCCCCCAATCTTCAACTCTCCACGATTGGTGGCTGTGCCTTCAGTGGCCTGTCTCACATTCTCCTCTTCCTGTGAAGCATCCTGGGACATTCTAGGATGATCAAGGCACTCTGCAGAAACAGGTTGTTGTTGTAAACTGAGGGTTGGGGAAGGAATATTGACATTTTACGGCAGAAGTGAGCCTGCTGTGTGAAAGGCCAGAACAGAGTGCTAGAGCCAGACACAACCCCTGCTGCAGAGGTTACCAGTAACCGAGCGATAGAAAAATTCAAATCAGGGCTTGTTCAGGGGGACAGGGAGTGGGAGAGTGGGGGCGGGAGATAGGAATTGCTGAGGATTTTGAAGGGATTTGTACAGAGTGGAATGCTGTAGTACACATTAAAATCATTTCAGTCTGATCTGAAAAATAGAGAGAGACAAAGGAGAAGTAATCCAGAAGTGACAACAAGGGAATGAACACAACTTGAAGTGGTGGAGGCTGCCTCGCTAAATATTTTTAAGAAGCGGGTTGATGGGTTTTTGATAAGAGAGGGGATTAAGGGTTATGGGGAGAGGGCGGGAATGTGGAACTGAGCCACGACAGATCAGCCATGATCTTATTGAATAGCGGGGCAGGCTCGAAGGGCTAGATGGCCTACTCCTGCTCCTGTTTCTTATGTTCTTATGAGTCTGGGGTCCCGGTCAGTGACCAGTGGGGAGCGAGGGTAAGGTCGGCCCCCACAGAGTCTGGGGTCCCGGCCAGTGACCAGTGGGGAGTGAGGGTAAGGTCAGCCCCACAGTGGCCGGGGAACTTTGCAGCATTGAGTGGCGTCCCAGGAGAGAGTTTAACAATTCTCACTGATGCTAACAACAATCGACCATCTCATTTGTTTCAATCTGTATTTCCAAAATCAATGGGAAAAGCTGATCAGACGAATGGAGTGGTGTTTACCTCACACGGTGCACCGGATTCACTAAACAGCCATTGAAACTGTGGAATATCAGAGTGAGCCACAATGAGCCAGAGATGCTGTTGATTACAGTGTCTGCAAATCAAGAAAACAAGGTATTAAATATCACATCAAATTGAAAGTGACTGTCGGTGGTCTTACAGCATACACGTGTGTTAGAGAGTGAGTCCCTGTCTATACAATACAGACCACTGCACCATGAGCAGCAGCCATCTGGGCCAGTAGCTGATGTCCCTGTCTCGGACACACAAGCACCAACTTCAGGTCTCACTCTGGGATTCCATGGGCAACGAGGTGCCGTTCCCAGAGGGGCTGCAGCAAGTTGAGTGTTGGCACAGACATGTCCCAGTGCTCAGGCTGGCACAGCATGGGCGATTATCACTTGACAGTGTTCCCTGCAGAGTGCCAACCACACACTGAGACCCTGCTGATCCATCATAGCAAAAACACACTGCAGGAAGATAAGTGTGTGCGCCACAGGCACCCTGCGAGGGGAGAAATGTCCTCATTTTAACTGTGATCAAAATCACTGAACAGACTTCCAAACTCAGGTAAAGATCTGTGGGTTTAACACCTATTATTGAGACTATGGAACAGCCCTGACGGAGCGCTGCACTGTCAGAGGGTCAGCGCCGAGGGAGCACCGCACTGTCAGAGGGGATGAGCTGTGGTTGTACCTACACCACATAGAACTGCAGTATGTGACGACTGTCGCTCACTGCCAGTTTCTCAGGGTGACCTGTGGATGGTTAATAAAGATTGGCATCGCTCACATCCATGCCCTGAGTAAGAAAGCCACAAAACACTGTTGGTTGAATAATGCGGTTCATATGGGCAGCAGGGTGGCACGCATTGCTGCCTCACAGTGCCAGGGAGCCGGGTTTAATACTGTCTGTGTGGAGTCTGCACATTCTCCCCATGTCTGTGTGGGTTTCCTGCCGCAGTGTGGTTAATGATGGGGATGAGGGGTTCCTCACTAATGCAGACATGGAACCCGGAGGATGGAACAAGCTGCCATTGGCAAAGAGGTTCCTGTTGCTCTGATTTGCTGACAGGTGACGAGTTCTTTGGTCACGTGAGCCACTGTAAGCCAATCACTGATGTTGGCAGGTACTAGCCAATCAGTGTCCAGCCAGACTGCGCCAGGCTCGGGGTCACCTGTTTTGTTTTCTGACCCTTTTCGCTTCTTTCCCAATATCTGCATGTGGCCTCCAGCTGTGACAAAGGCCATTTCCCCAACCAGCCCAGCTCAAGGTAAACACTCTAAACACTCATCCATGGGCAGCGAAGATGGAGACCCCCCCCCCTCCCTCTCCTCCTCCCTCCCCTCTCTCCCTCCCCCCTCCCCTCTCTCTCTTCTCCCTCCCCTCTTCTCCCTCCCCTCTCCCCCCTCCCCCCTCCCCCCCTCCCCTCTTCTCCCTCCCCTCTCTCCCTCCCCCCTCCCCTCTTCTCCCTCCCCTCTCCCCCCTCCCCTCTTCTCCCTCCCCCCTCCCCCCTCCCCTCTCTCCCTCCCCCCTCCCCTCTCTCCCTCCCCTCTTCTCCCCTCCCCCCTCTCCCTCCCCCCCTCTCTCCCTCCCCCCTCCCCTCCCCCCTCCCCTCTCTCCCTCTCTCCCTCCCCCCTCCCCTCCCCTCTTCTCCCCTCCCCCTCCCCTCTTCTCCCCCCTCCCCTCTCCCCTTCTCCCTCCCCCCTTCTCCCTCCCCCTCCCCTCTCCCCTTCTCCCTCCCCCCCTCCCTCTCCCCTTCTCCCTCCCCTCTCTCCCTCCCCTCTTCACCCCTCCCCCCTCCCCTCTCCCCCCTCTCCCTCCCCCCCCTCTCTCCCTCCCCCCTCCCCCCTCCCCTCTCTCTCTCCCTCCCCCCTCCCCCTCTCTCTCCCCTCTCCCTCCCCCCTCCCCTCTCTCCCTTCTCCCTCCCCTCTTCTCCCTCCCCTCTTCTCCCTCCCCTCTTCTCCCTCCCCTCTCCCTCTCCCCTCCCCCCTCTCTCTCTCCCTCCCCTCCCTCTCTCCCTCCCCCCTCCCCTCCCCTTTCTCCCTCTCCCCTCCCCTCCTCCCTCCTCTCTCCCTCCCTCTCTCCCTCCCCCCTCCCCTCTTCTCCCCTCCCCCCTCCCCTCCTCTCCCTCCCCTCCCCCTCCCCTCTCCCTCCCCCCTCCCCTCTTCTCCCTCCCCCCTCCCCCTCTTCTCCCTCCCCCCTCCCCCCTCCCCTCTCTCCCTCCCCCCTCCCCTCTTCTCCCTCCCCCCTCCCCTCTCTCCCTCCCCCCTCCCCTCTCTCCCTCCCCCCTCCCCTCTTCTCCCCCTCCCCCCTCCCCTCTTCTCTCTCCCTCCCCCCTCCCCTCTTCTCCCTCCCCCCTCCCCTCTCTCCCTCCCCCCTCCCCTCTTCTCCCTCCCCCCTCCCTCTCTCCCTCCCCCCTCCCCCCTCCCCTCTCTCCCTCCCCCCTCCCCTCTTCTCCCCCTCCCCCCTCCCCTCTTCTCTCTCCCTCCCCCCTCCCCTCTTCTCCCTCCCCCCTCCCCTCTCTCCCTCCCTCCTCCCCTCTTCTCCCTCCCTCCCCCCTCCCCTCTCTCCCTCCCCTCTCTCCCTCCCCTCTCTCCCTCCCCTCTCTCCCTCCCCTCTCTCCCTCCCCTCTTCTCCCCTCCCCTCTTCTCCCTCCCCCCTCCCCTCTTCTCCCTCCCCCCTCCCCTCTCTCCCTCCCCCCTCCCCTCCCCCCTCCCCTCTCTCCCTCCCCCCTCCCCTCTCTCCCTCCCCCCTCCCCTCTTCTCCCCTCCCCTCTTCTCCCTCCCCCCTCCCCTCTCTCCCTCCCCCCTCCCCTCCCCCCTCCCCTCTCTCCCTCCCCCCCTCCCCTCCCCCCTCCCCTCTCTCCCTCCCCCCTCCCCTCTCTCCCTCCCCCCTCCCCTCTCTCCCTCCCCCCTCCCCTCTCTCCCTCCCCCCTCCCCTCTCTCCCTCCCCCCTCCCCTCCCCTCCCCTCTCTCCCTCCCCCCTCCCCGCTCTCCCTCCCCCCTCCCCTCTCTCCCTCCCCCCTCCCCTCCCCCCTCCCCTCTCTCCCTCCCCCCTCCCCTCTCTCCCTCCCCCCTCCCCTCTTCTCCCTCCCCCCTCCCCTCTCTCCCTCCCCCCTCCCCTCTCTCCCTCCCCCCTCCCCTCTTCTCCCTCCCCTCTCCCTCCCCCCTCCCCTCTCTCTCTCCCCTCTCCTCTCCCCTCCCCCCTCTCTCTCTCCCTCCCCTCTCTCCCTCCCCCCTCCCCTCTTCTCCCCTCCCCTCTCTCCCTCCCCCCTCCCCTCTCTCCCTCCCCTCTCTCCCTCCCCTCTTCTCCCTCCCCTCTCTCCCTCCCCCCTCCCCTCTTCTCCCTCCCCCCTCCCCTCTCTCCCTCCCCCCTCCCCCCTCCCCTCTCTCCCTCCCTCCTCCCCTCTTCTCCCTCCCTCCCCCCTCC